>NW_021825322.1:2500-16138 GCF_006345805.1 Octopus sinensis | reverse complement strand
AGTCAATCCTATTTTGTTTTAAATCTAATTTTGATGCAACATTTTTTCTCCTCCATTTTTCTATAACTGTTTATTGTATATTTATACCTATAACGATATTTTTCAATTACTATTTTCATATTCTAATTACTTTCTCTGGTTGTTTTTTGTTTTTTTATGAATATGATGAATCTCTATTAGAAATCATTCTTTCTTTTCGGACCTCTCAAAAAGTTTCAGTTGCTCTTTTTTTAACGTATTTTTTCACATATATGTGTATGGGTGTGTATGTCTGTCTGTCTGTGTGTGTGTGTGTGTGTGTGTCTGTCTGTCTGTCTGTGTGTGTGTGTATGTATGTATCTGTGTATTAGTGACAGAGGAAGTATTGACACCGAGAATTAAAATTTATCCTCGCTTAAACGCGGATGTTCTGTTAGAACAAGCTATACTGTGGTAGATACATCGGGAGAAACGTCTGGTGCAAAATGCAATTTTATATCGCCAAAGTGCCATCTATATATACTATTTAAACAGACACAGTATAACAGACCACTTGATCAATCTCAATAAACACCTACAAACAACAGCAGTATTGAGTTCCTTTTATATTGTTCGTCAGAACTGGCGAATATAAACATCGCTCTGTGAGTGTGTGTGTGTGTGTGTGTGTGTGTGTGTGTGAGTGTGTGTGTGTGTGTTTATAAATGAATGAATTAGTGCATATACATTCTTTTGAATGTATATAGGAACAGGTACGAAGAGACAAAACTAGGTAGAGTTATGCATAATTGCTACGAAACAGACGTAGGAAGATATGGATTTTATCATACAAGCACACACACACACACACACACACGCCTTTCTATCTCTATGTATCTTCACTTTAAAATATCTCCAAAGCCACATGGCCGCCAGAAATCAGAAACGAACAGTAAACATTTGTACTAAAAACTGATTTATTTTTGAAAAATACTTGGAATGGGAGAATAAACCAGAAGGCAAAAAAGAGACTTTTTTTCTGTCGCTTTATCTTTTTTTTCCTTCTTTAACAATCCCTGATTTTCTTTCTTCTCTGGCCGAGACTGACTTAATATCATTACCACTCATATGTTATTATTTCCTTTAATTCTATTGGGAGACATTTTTTTTAATGTCGGAAGCCATATTTTTCAGCCGGGAGCCACATTTTTTTTTTCTGTTTCCGATCTTGTTTTATATTTATTTCATTTCATTTTCACGCTCTTCTATATTTCATCTGGGGTTTTTTTTGTTTTTTTTTTGGCATTATTTTCATGCTACCAGCGTCAACACCACCACCACCACCACCGCCGCCGCCGCCGCCGCCATTGTACTTTCAGTAGGTAAGAATGCCAAAAGAGATTACCTTAAAGAGACATCTGTACATCATTGGATTATAATGAAACAAAGCTTGCACAACACGAATGCCTCTCTCTCTCTCTCTTGTTCTACGTGATTAGTAATTGGTGACAGGCCGAAGCGAGGTGACCAGTAATCGCGTGAAAACGCAGGTTTTTACATGTGAGTGTCCTTCTCCAAGAAGGATGTCGTGACAAATGTTTGCTTTCCCAGTGGTTCCACACTCCTCAGAATACTGGAACTCCCAAAACTGACCCCCCCCACCACCACACTGGTTTAAAATGTTCATACACAGGAGTTACAAACATACAAACACATCCACGTACGCACACACACGCACACACACACACAGAATTGATAGCGACAGAAGCAACATTAATACCAAAAGGTAATTTGTTTATGTTTTCCGGTTTCAGCTCTTGAGCTGTGGCCATGCTGGGGCACCGATTGATAACTCAATGCCGCGGTTGTGTTAGAACACAGAGTACGGCGTTATATTACCCTGAGAGAATTCCTCACACGAACTCGTGGTGCATATAAGCACTCGAAATTATATCATCGATAGAAGAGAATTGCCTGCTACCAGCACCGGAAATACGAGATCGCGTAATTTCACCTTGCTATGGGTTCGTCGGTGTAAAACGCTCTGCAGGCGTGATAACAGCCAAATCTCCTCTCAATGATATAGATCCTATATTATAGAGAATCTCAATGGCTATTGAGTCACTGGTATGGCAAAGTAAATAACGCGTTTTACTGTCTTCTAACACAACATCTAAGTTAAGCGGAAGGTTAAGATTACTTTTTGGTATTAAAACTCATTCTGTCGCTTTTAACAACCAGTCTGCCTATTTGCAGCATTAGTGTCTGAATAGGACGCCAAACATAACATGTCCGGTGTGGGGATGATCTTTCTCGTCACGGTATGATGTTGGACCGTTGACCTGGCAGAAACGTTAACACGCCGGTCCAAATGCCTAGCGGTATTTCATCTGCCGTTACGTTGTGAGTTCAAATTCCGTCAAGGTCGACTTTGCCTTTCATCCTTTCGGGGTCGATAAATTAAGTACCAGTTACGCACTGGGATTGATGTAATCGACTTAATACCTATGTCTGTCCTTGGGGACAAACAAGGACAGGCAAAAGGATTAAGTCGATTACGTCGAACCCCCAGTGTGTAACTGGTACTTATTTAATCGACCCCGAAAGGATGAAAGGCAAAATCGACCTCGGCGGAATTTGAACTCAGAAAGTAACGGCAGACTTTTGATACTTCATCCAGGTGACACTTGAAGATACGCCCCACTCACACCCCAATCCGATTCACTCACCCTTTTCTGGATTATTCATTCTGTTAATAGTTAATATTAAATTTTAAGTTTCAAACAGTTCGATTAATTCATTGAACACATCAATGTTTTATTTACAAGATCTATTATTATCAACGTCATCATCGTAGTAGTAGTAGTAGTAGTAGTAGTAGTAGTAGTAGTACTAGTAGTATTGGTGGTAGTAGTAGTAGTAGTAGTAGTATTAGTAGTAGTAGTGGTGGTAGTAGTAGTAGTAGTGGAACTGGAAGTAATAGAAATCAATTTTCTTTCCCCCTTCTCTTCCTCCTTCTCCTCCTCCTCTTCCTTCTCCTCCTCACCATCATCGTCGTTGTCGTCTTCGTCACAACCACCACTATCAACATCGTTCTGAACATCGCCAACATCATCATCATCGTCGTCTTCATCATCATCATCAGCAGCAGCAGCAGCATCATGATCACCACCACCACCACCACCACCACCACAACCACTACCATCACAACCACCACAACCACCACTACAACCACCAGCACTACAACCACCACCACCACAACCATCACAACCATCATCACCACAACCACCACAACCACCACTACCATCACAACCACAACAACCATCACAACCACACCACACCACCCCACCACCAACACCACTTACCATCACAACCACAACAACCATCACCACCACCACAACCACCACAACCACCACTACCATCACAACCACAACAACCATCACAACCACCACCACCACCACCACCACTACCATCACAACCACAACAACCATCACCACCACCACAACCACCACAACCACCACTACCATCACAACCACAACAACCATCACAACCACCACCACCACCACCACCACTACCATCACAACCACAACAACCATCACCACCACCACCACAACCACCACAACCACCACTACCATCACAACCACAACAACCATCACAACCACCACCACCACCACGACCGTTACACATCAAAGCTACTATACTTCACAACTCTTCACTGCAGTACACTGCCATGGAAAAGCAAATGGCACCGCAATGTCCCACAGGTTTAGCGAAATATTCAAGAAAACATTTTAAACAACAAATTCACCTTTGATCGCGCGTCGGCTCAATTAGAATAACTATAAAGCTATCCAACAACAACAACAATAGCAACAATAACGTCTACTTATTGCCGCCTTCCTTGGGGGATTTGAATGTGTTGAACAGATGTGTCTAAATTTATAACAAACGCATGGAATATATGGATCTCGGTCAGCCTGTGACGATGACTAGTCAACAGTCTGATCAAAAGAACTACCTCCCGATTGTAATTAGCGTGAAACAGGTTGACCGGCTAAAAATACAGGTGTACTCGTGATGCTAACCTCAGCCGGAATCAACGTTACGGAATCTGTGATAAGACTGGATCCCTAAATTACAAGTTGAATCAGCATGATGGGCTTCCACACAGTTTCCTTCTCCACAATGTCACTCAAGACGCTCGGACCGACTCCACATTACGACAAACACAAAAGATTTGTTGAAGATGCCATACATTGAGATTGAAACCGGTATCGCTTGATTGAACAACAAACGTCTTTACTATTCGGCCATACAACCTCCTGGATAACAGTCGTTTAATGCAGTAAGTCTTAGTGTAACACATTTTTCAAACCAATTTACAATTATTATGATTCTGTACAGAATTTCTCTATGACTTTTCCTGTACTTTAGCTCAGTATTTCTCTTCTCAGAGCTTAGAATAATACGGCAAAGTTATTCTTCGTTGAAGAAAATTAATACGTGTGAAACAAACCCCAAACTACTTTCCGTTTCTTGTTGGAGTCCACCTCCAATTTACTGGTTAGTTATGTTTTTAAGAATTTAGCTGCTATAGTTTAATCGAGACGGCGTCTACTAGTTATGCAGTAACTCCTATTTCAAGATTTCTACACGCACTTTGGAAAATAATGATTTTTTTTAATTAGTTGAAGTCGATATACATGTATGCCCACAACAAAATCATGTAAACATACATACACACTCACACACACATATACACATATATATGTATACGTGTATGTATGTATGTATGTATGTATGTATGTATGTATGTATGTATGTATGTATGTATGTATGTATATATATATATTATATATATATATATATATATATATATATATATATATATATATATAATAGTTAATCCAAACAAGAAAACACAAAAAACACAGCAACGCGAGGACGTGGAACAAATAAAGTATTATTGGACGCTCAGGAAGAAGGGAAGAAGGAGAGCTTAACGTTTCGAGCGGAGCTCTTCGTCGGAAACAAAGGAGAAGGAAAGATCCCGAGAAGGGAAGACAGAGGGAAAAAAAATTTGCTGGCGGTGCTCACGAGGTCACATTGGAATTTATAAAATAAACAAACAAAACAAAACAAATGAGCAGTCACCAGAACTTAGAAAAACATCTCAAATGTGCGTGAAGCTGTGAAGGGAAATCGTCGAATCACCATCCGTGAGTTATTAGGGGATCTGCCAACTAGTTACGGTTCTGTTCAATCCATTCTCACTCAAGATTTGGGTATGAAACGCCTGTCTGCCAAAGCTACTTTCAGTTGACCAAAAAACACAGCCGAACTTCAGTTGCTCAAGACCTCCTTGATTGTGTCGAGATCGATGAAAGATTTTTGAAAACATTGTGTAGGCCTGAGAGCAAGTATCGCCAAGTTTTTTGGCAAATTTTGATTAGATTCTCTGCTCAACTTTCTGTTATGGTCAACGCGACGATCACACATTACACACCTTCTTTCCAAGCACTGATGTAAGCAGCGAAAGTGAGCTACAACGTTAAAACTTAGTGTACATGCACAGCAGAGTTCAAGTTTAATCTTTGCGAAGCGGCTTCATTCTGCGTGCTTCAGCTTCGTTACTATGACAACAGTCCGGATACTTATTGATCAGACCACTTACGGCTGTATTTATGAATGTACGTATATATGTGTGTGTGTGAGAGAGAGAGAGGGAGAGAGAGAGAGAAGAGTGTGTGTACGAGTGCGTGCATGTGTGTGTATATGCGTGTGTGTGTGTGTGTGTGTGTGTGTGCGTATCTTCCTGTTTGAACGCATACTCATGCGTATATTTGTATGCGTCTATGAATGTAAACTTGTATATACACACAAGCACACATTTATTTATGCGTATTCACACGCCCACACACTCAGACACACACATATACGTATGTGTGCGTGTGTGTGTGTGTGTATGTGTCTGAGTGTGTATGTGTCTGTGTATGTGTCTGAGTGTGTATGTGTCTGTGTATGTGTCTGAGTGTGTATGTGTCTGAGTGTGTCTGTGTGTGTCTGTGTGTGTCTGTGTGTATATCTCAAGTATATCAGAAAATATAATGGAATATTTCAAAGGCAATGAAACCGATTTTCAGAATCTGCTTTGTAAAATGTCAAAGAGCAAAGTTCCTGACAGAAACGGCTTCACTTTTGAAGAGATCCTATCGAAACATTTTGCAGAATGTCAGATTCTTCAAACTTCACGTATGGATTGGTAATGTTCTTCAATAGTTCCGTTGGATGTCGTATGTTTCTGAATTTGTCAGGTTTACTTAGAATTGGCATCAATAATCTGCTTTCCTCAATCGACATTGTAAGTAGTAAAAACGGTATTAAATTGAAGTTTCATATCAAAGGACAGGACGATGTGTGTGTGCGTATGATGCACATATATGTGTGTGTGTAAATGTGTATAAATACATATATATATTATATATACACGTGTGGAAGCGCAATGGCCCAGTGGTTAGGGCAGCGGACTCGCGGTCATAATATCGCGGTTTCGATTCCCAGACCGGGCGTTGTGAGTGTTTATTGAGCGAAAACACCTAAAGCTCCACGAGGCTCCGGCAAGGGATGGTGGTGATCCCTGCTGTACTCTTTCACCAAAACTTTCTCTCACTCTTACTTCCTGTTTCTGTTGTACCTGTATTTCAAAGGGCCGGCCTTGTCACTCTCTGTGTCACGCTGAATATTCCCGAGAACTACGTTAAGGGTACACGTGTCTGTGGAGTGCTCAGCCACTTACACGTTAATTTCACGAGCAGGCTGTTCCGTTGATTCGGATCAACCGGAACCCTCATCGTCGTAACCGACAGAGTGCTTCCCATATATACACGTATGTATATACATAGGCATATGTATGTGGGTGCGGTCGTGTGTGATTGTGTCTGTGTGTGTGTCTGTGTATAAAATATAATATATCGCGATAACGAGAGAGAGAGAGAACTAGAGAGAGAGCCACGTGCATGGAAATGGGTTGTGGAGTATCTTCATATATGCACACATATGTGTGTGCGTGTGTGTTTACGAGTGTGTATGTTTTCGTGCACTTGCATGCATGCGTCTCAGTATATTTCTAGAGAAATCTTGATGACGTATATTCGACCAAAACTTCCTATAAACATTCCGCTGTGCCTTCAGTAGGCTCTAATCGTGAAATCTAATAATACACATTGCATTGCATTCTGTTCTCACTATCTTGTCACTTTGTTCCATAATAGGACGCTGACACTACACAGTGTGATTCCAACAACGTTTGATTGTACTGCTTTAAGCTGTCATTCGCAGAAACTTGACAACAGCTCTGTAGATTAATGGCTTCAGAGGGAAGCATTACTGTGTTCCAAAGTGGAAGCATTTAAACACCACATGGGAAGCAACCTCGACGGATTTCGAAATTTATCAATTCTAGAAGCAGTTCGAAAACCTTAAACAATTTTAGCATAATCACATTTGCTAGAATCAATTCTAAAACGGCAAATTAACCGCGCAATCAAATGGTATGGAAGATATTTGGCATAAGAGGTTTTAGTTGTCACATTAATAACGGTAAGTTAAATATATTACAGTTACATACAATAACAAGCACACAAAAACAGATATACGTATATACATGCGAACGGAAATGCATGTCTGTATCTATCTATCTATCTATCTATCTATCTATCTATCTATCTATCTATCTATCTATCTATCTATCTAATCTATTTATCTATCTCTCTATCTTTATGTCTCTCTTTGTATGTGTGCATGAGTCAGGTTACTCCTACTAATGGATATTTACGCTGAGTGCTCAAATTCGTATTGAACTACAGTTGAACATGTGATGTTGAGACAGTCTTTATGAAGTGGCTAGGAGAGGATTTCTCTGGAGCAAAGATGTAAATATAAAACCAGAAATAAACCGGCAAACCATTTGGCAAGACTTGAGAGGGACATTTAATTTAGATATGTAACAAAACGGGATGCATAGTCACGAACAGCTGTTTAGAGAGTATGTATAATGTTTTGATGATATATCCAAAGTAAATGTCCTTGTCAAGTGTTAGCAAACGGTTTGCCTTCTCAGACAGCAAATGTAGAATTTGCCGAAAAGGAGACGAAAGTATCAATCACATGCGAAGGACATATTGTTTGTGACATAGACTTGTGTTTTATGCAGAAAGCCTATTAAGTAGACAAAGCAAGTAACATAAAAGAAGTCCAGGATAGCCAAGGTTGTGGCATGTAGTAGGAGCACTCCGTCGGTTGCGACGATGAGGGTCCCAGCTGATACGATCAACGGAACAGCTTGCTCGTGATATTAACGTGCAAGTAGCTGAGCACTCCACAGACACGTGTACCCTTAACGTAGTTCACGAGGAGATTCAGCGTGACACAGAGTGTGACAAGGCTGGCCCTTTGAAATACAGGTACAAGAGAAACAGGAAGAAAGAGCGAGAGAAAGTTGTGGTGAAAGAGTACAGCAGAGTTCACCACCACCCCCTGCCGCAGCCTCGTGGAGCTTTAGGTGTTTTCGCTCAATAAACATTCACAATGCCCGGTCTGGGAATCGAAACCGCGATCCTCCGACCGCGAGTCCGCTGCCCTAACCACTGGGCCATTGCGACTCCACCGTGGCATGTAACTTGCTATCCAGAAAGTTGTGGTGAAAGAGTACAGCAGGGTTCACCACCACCCACTGCCGGAGCCTCGTGGAACTTTAGGTGTTTTCGCTCAATAAACACTCACAATGCCCGGTCTGGGAATCGAAACCGCGATCCTCCGACCGCGAGTCCGCTGCCCTAACCACTGGGCCATTGCGCCTCCACCGTGGCATGTAACTTGCTATCCAGAAGAAAGAACCGACATAAAGCCATCAAAGGCAACGTCAATGGCATCAACCACTGCAACGTTAATAAATCTCATATAGCTGCAGTTTAAAAAAAAAATGAATGTAAATAGCAGCCGCCTTCTTTAGCATTCACACTTCCTGTAGTTGACTCTCCAAAGAACCACATAGCTTGATAGTCCTTAATTTCTACATTGCAACGAAATAAAAAAAAGCTACTTCACATTATTTACCAAGCATTTCAGAATTGACCAAATAGAATAAAAGGAAGCGAGTACATAAACTCGTAGAAAGTGCAGAATATGTGCAGAATATCTAAATGATTGCTTCCAATTTCTATTGGTTGTTTTCAAGCAATGTATTCCTTCGAATAGAAATCTTTGAAATGGGATCACTATCAACATTCCCCAGGCTTTCATTTTCATTTACACATTGCATGGCAACACCCCTATAGAATATTTTAAGCGAAAACATCCTTCCGATTTTCTTCAGCACTTCTCTATGCTCATTATTCACAATTTCTAAATGAATTCTCTGTAAATTATATGCAATGGAAGATAATCTTTCGTAAATATTCATAATGCCAGTGGGAAAAAGAGAGGAGGTGCCAGATAATACGAAAGAAGGAGCGCCAAAGTCACGAAACAAACAACTGTAAAAGTGAAAGCCTCGTTAAAATATTATTTCACTATTTTCTATCACAACCATTGGGTCATAACTAATCGAAGAAATTAGGTTTTAAGCGAGGCAAATATTTTCATTTCTACAGATTCGATAAAGTACCAGTGTTGAAGTCAATACCCACCTAATCCTCCCTCTCTCTCCCTCTATACCTCACTCTCCGTCCCCCTCTCTCTCTCTCTCTCTCGAATATACCTTTAAGACGAAAGTCCGGCTTTGTCACACTGTATTCACGAGTTGGATTTCAGGTTGTCAAACAACTAAGTTCTCTCAACAATGACCGAAAGAGAAATCAATAGCACCACTCACTAACACCACTGCCTTAACCACTATTACCACTGTCCCTATGTCCATCACCCACCACTACCACCACCATCACCACCACCATCACCACCACCACCAACACCACCATCACGCTATCGTTTATGTAAACTTTACAGAGATATCAAGTACAGCAATATCACTTCCCTTCTCTTACATTCAAATAAACTTCAGGTGTTGTTTGCCCTCACCCCCAAAGACCAAAGGGGTTTCAGAAAGGCTCATCTACCCTACACTTCGCCATTTTTTTGTATGTTATACTACGAGGGATATATGACTGTTGTTTCTGGCAGGTCGAAGCGTTGTGTAGTAGATCCTTTGCTGGTTACTTTAGTGAGGGATTTTAGCTTATATATGAATCGGACATTGATTTACTATGCGCATGCGAAGTAGATATCTTTTTCATAGCGTCTGTAAGAATTACATCTTCTTACAACGCGTAGAAGCAGAAGATCTTTTTATTGATTATACGATCAGTGTAGAATGTTTATTCTGTATTTGAACAGTGCATCTTATTACGGTGTATGAAGAGCGAATCGTTTATCTTCTTCCGTTTACGTTTCTTGGTGTATGTGTGTGTGTGTGTGTGGGGGGGGGTTTATTTGTTTTATCTAAGACAGAAGGAAAAGTAACTCTGTTGATATTTTTGAAAGACTTCGTGGCTGTTAGAAGACAGAAAATCTAACCTAACCCATAATCGAAGAACTGGAATGAATGCTAACAACAGAAAGAACTCTAACGGTGCCAAAGATCAAATGGAGACGCCAAACAGAACGATGGTGAAAGGAATAAGCCTCCAACCTCTCAAAAAGTGAACAGTCCATTTCGTCGGTCTCCGTGCGGTTTCTATCCTCCAAGTAAGGTGGCGAGCTGGCAGAAACGTTAGCACGCCGGGCGAAATGCTTAGCGGCATTTCGTCTGCGTTACGTTCTGAGTTCAAATTCCGCCGAGGTCGACTTTGCCTTTCATCCTTTCGGGGTCGATAAATTAAGTACCAGTTACGCACAGGGGTCGATGTAATCGACTTAATACCTATGTCTGTCCTTGTTTGTCCCCTCTGTGTTTAGCCCCTTGTGGGTAATAAAGAAATAGGTATTTCGTCTGCGTTACGTTCTGAGTTCAAATTCCGCCGAGGTCGACTTTGCCTTTCATCGTTTCGGGGTCGATAAATTAAGTACCAGTTACACACAGGGGTCGATGTAATCGACTTAATCCCTTTGTCTGTCCTTGTTTGTCCCCTCTGTGTTTAGCCCCTTGTGGGTAGTAAAGAAATCGGTTTCTATCCTCCAATTTTCTCTCATAAGTCTATGGTGGTCAGCACAAGACCCATGTAAGAGAATTCCTAATCAAGGTGACACGTAGTGTTTTCGAAACAAAAATCATGCGAGGAATTCCACCTCGCTTAGCCATATTTTGCAAATAAGAACCAAGTAACCTGGGAAAGGTGTCAGAATTTAAAGCAATGATCTCTTAACTTCCTCTTGATATGAAACAGAACCACAAAACAACGAAATTACTTCGACATTTCATTTCTTAACAGACATTTCATATTTAATATTTACAAGGTAAATATTGTTCTTGATATGATTTTTAATGGGAAAAATTATGTTTGCTCTGGACTCACTTTCCGTTTATCGATCGATCGATCAGCAACATATCCGCTTCCTATAACCTACTTTCTACATCTTGACCAGGCAACATTCTGCCTTCCTCCCTCTCTAACTATTTCTTTCTTTCTTTCTTTCTTTCTTTCTTTCTTTCTTTCTTTCTTTCTTTCTTTCCTTCCTTCCTTCTTTCTTTCTTTTTTTCTTTCTTTTTTCTTACTTTCTTTCTTTCTTTCTTTCTTTCCTTCTTTCTTTTTTTCTTTCACTGTCTCTCTCTCTCTCACATACACACATACACATTGTGTGTATATATGTAAATACACATATGCACATATACAGATGTATATATCCATGTGTGTTGTGTGTGTGTGTGTGTCTGTCTGTCTGTCTGTCCGTCTGTCTGTCTGTCTGTCTGTCTGTGTCTGTGTCTGTGTATGCATGCTTGTGTTTTGGGATGTGTATGTGACTACACTTCTGTCCATCTACTTTCTGGCAACCGAATAATTTCTACAAATCGACTCAAAATTTCTAAATCTGTCTGTTATTGTGAAATAATTGCGATTGGAACATTATTAGAAAAAATACAAACCACGCCGTTCTCTTATTACGCGCGCACATAAACACAAACGCGCATATTTATACACACACTCACACTTACACTCAAGTTTCACTCCACCCGATATGTTTCTACTCAACACCCACTTGCCTTCTTTTACTCTTATCCAAAAACATCTGTTGTAATTATTATTATTATTATTATTATTATTATTATTATTATTATTATTATTATTATTATTATTATCATTATTATTTAGTAGTAGTAGTAGTAGTGGTGGTGGTGGTATAGTAGTAGTAGTAGTAGTAGTAGTGGTGGTGGTGGTGGTGGTAGTAGTAGTAGTAGTAGTAGTAGTAGTAGTAGTAGTAGTGGTGGTGGTGGTAGTAGTAGTAGTAGTAGTAGTAGTAGTAGTAGTGGTGGTGGTGGTGGTAGTAGTAGTAGTAGTAGTAGTAGTAGTAGTGGTGGTGGTAGTAGTAGTAGTAGTAGTAGTAGTAGTAGTAGTAGTAGTGGTGGTGGTGGTGGTAGTAGTAGTAGTAGTAGTAGTAGTAGTAGTAGCAGCAGCAGTAGTAATAGTAGTAGTAGTAGTAGTAGTAGTAGCAGCAGCAGTAGCAGCAGCAGAACAGCAGTAGCAGTTCAAGAATTTGGACCTGGAGATCTCCATTTCCAGCGACCTCGAGGGCCATCTCGCAACGAAGAGCCTTCGTCAACGAAGAGTCCTCGACTACAACAAGACGACCAAAGTTTTTTTTTTTTTCCAAGGTCTGGGGTTCTCCCGCCCCTAAGCCCTAGACCATCACCTAATCACCCTTACCCGTCTTGTTGCTTAACAACAACACAACAACAACAACAACAAACAACAGGAGCAGCCACAGCAGCAGCAGTTGCATGTAGTCGTGGTGCCTCTACAACTGGCTGGAATTTCATGGACAGAACCTGCTGTAGTAATATAAAAGATGTCTTAGACTCTGAACTCTAAAATGCCAGACTTGTTATGAAATGTATTTGCTTGTTCTCCTCCATCATGACATGTACAAATATCATGGAGAGGAGGAGAATAAGCAGGTGGCCAACACTACTGATAAAGCAATGATATTGAACGAAATAAACTAATATAGCTCCCATTTCATTAAGTAGAAAACTAGATCAAAACAGATATTTCGTGGGGTTCTTTCAATGAGATCGAACGACTTCGATTGGCGCTTCATTGCCAAAATAATTGCTTCGTCTCTATTTCAGGCTAAATATTTTACACATTACAGCAAAAAATGTTACTGATTCAATACTGAAGCAAACCACTTAACGAGGAATCTTCAATTTCTCTTGCACTGCCGAGGTGAAGTATGTTTCGTCAGTCTCCGTATATTTACGTTAAAAGGGTAGCCACCTGTTGCGGGTGCAATACGTGTATTCACTTTCATTTCATTATTAAAAGTGCTCAGAAAAACTGATAGGAAGACCTCACCTTGAAAAGCATTTATTTATTTATTGTTCAGCGTTCATAGTACATAATACAATAAGATAATTCCCTGGCATTTTAGTAAGATAATCCATGCTTCTATTCTTCGCTGCACTTGTTGTATTCGATATATTTGGTTTCGGCTGGATTGCATTCTATTGTAAAGCCGTGCATCAAGCTG
>NW_021825321.1:5000-15950 GCF_006345805.1 Octopus sinensis | reverse complement strand
TGCTTTTAAATAAAACGTATGTATATATATATATATTATATATCTATATATATAATATATATATACACACATACATATATTTATATATACATACATAGGTACGTACATACCTAGACTCAAACATAAATGTGTTTGGTATATATTTATATACATATATAGACACACACACACCACACACATACATACGTACGTGTGCATACCCAGTCTCACATACAAATTGTGTGTGTTATATATATATATATATATATATATATATATATATATGTGTGTGAATATAGTACAATGGGGTGTGCATGATTTGACTTAGTACACCTGCGCACGTGTTGTACTGTGAAGCATTGCGTAATTTTCCATCTGAAACTTAGGTGCTCTATATCTGAATAGTTTTAGAAGTTTGCTTCACAATCATGAAGTCCCGGGTTCGATCCCATTGGTACGCATGTCGAGTAAATGTCATATTTTCTATACCTCCAGGTGAACCCATATGTGGTAAGCGAAATCGGGTAGGGGAAAAATGTATAGAAATTCGTCGGATATATGATACCAGCAGTTCAAGTGTCTAGGGTATTCGACTCACGATCGTAAGGTTGTGAGTTCGATTCCCGGCCTCACATTGTGTCCTTGAACAAGACACTTTATATATGTTGCTCCAGTTGTCTCAAAAATGAGTTGCAGTTGTAATTCAAAGGGCTGGCCAACTCATATTCTGTATCACGGTTAATCTACCTGAGGTCTACTTTAAAGGTACGGGATCAGGTGTCTGTGGAATGCACAGCCACTTACGCGTCAATTTCATGAGCAGGTTGCTCGGTTCATCGAATCAACTGGAACACTCGTTACTGTAATGGGAGGAGGGCTAGACCAAGAATACAGCCTTGTCACATGCAGTGGGTCACGCAGATTTTTCCGAGGGTTACATTAAGGGAACTTGTACAGCGGAATATTCGGCCACGTTAATACAGGAACAGGTAACTCAGTTATATAACAACTGGATTCTCGTTGTTGAAAATGATGGAGATCCGCCGCTACTCAGTGTGTGTTTGTGTGTGTGTGTGTTTGTGTGTGCGCGCGCGTGTGTATGTGTGTGCATGTGTGCGTGTCTGTAAATATGGCTCCAAGGATATTATTATTTCATACAGCAGCCTTTGTCTTTCGTGAAAAAGAACCTATCAATTTACGTAAACGACTTCGGAAAGATTCCAACAGAAGATCCCAAGAACTGGGAGGTATGAGTTCTCCATCTGCAATGGCCGTCGTTGAATGGTTCATGCAAGCAACCAATGATATACAGTTGCAGAATATTTTGCATGAATCAACGTGTCCTTAAAAATCAATCAGGTCAGAAGAAAATATTTGAACCAAGGAAATGATTGCAGTGCATTGATGAGAAGAGGCAAGCTAGGAGCTACTCCACAGAGTCAAGTCGCTCCAAACAATATAGTTTCTTAACAACCTTCAAAAGACAGCAAAGGATTAAGTGTCATTGAACCTGCAGCACATTGAATACCAGCGGTTTGAAATAAAGACATTAATAAAATCAGTGATATCACAACTAAAATAGGAGCAGGTGTTCATGCTGTGATATCTATCACATTCAATTGCGTTTATAAAATTTTAAAATATCAATGAAGGTGACATCAAGATGCAATTTGTGCTATGAAATGCAGAGCCACACAATAAACAAAACTGCAACAAGGGCATCGAACCCTCGCAAACAAAATAATATGAATAACACAAGACCTACAATAAAGAGAAGAAATATTTCGGTAATCAATTAAACAACCTAAAGAGACAAGTAATTTCCCTTCCTAAAAGTTCCAAAAGCAATCACAGTGTTCACTGCTTTAAGCTGTAATGGTAATTAAAGAAGACTTACTATAAAACATTAGCTACGTGAAGACACCGTTACACATTGCCAATCTTTATTAACACTACGCCAATGGCCATTTAAAATACAAAACGATCTTGACTTTTTCTGCTGCATCCTGCACATACATAAATACATACATACATACATACATAATACATACATACATACATACATACATACATACATACATCCATACATACGTAAGTACGTACATAATGTATCTATGTAATTCTTTCTAAGAATATTTGCTCTCGAGCACATCACATAAAACTATATATCATAAGTGTTCACTTTTGCTTTCCCTCTATCTATCTATCTACTATCTATCTATCTATCTATCTATCTATCTATCTATCTATCTATCTATCTATCTATCTATCTATATATCTATCTATATATATATATATATATATTTCCTCTCATTTGTTTTAAATAGAGAACAAATTGGATTTGTAGGTATTTGACGTCTACTTCTAGCGTATAGGCGCTGTCATTCCAGCGGCCTTAATCATATTTATATTTTTTTAATTATATACTTACAATTTAATTTTACCGATATGGTCGTTTCTTATATGCTAGCCACTGATATAATGATATTTATTATAGCTTCAAATTATAACTATGTGTATGTGTGCGTGTGTATAGATGCACTCACACTCATACCCACTCACACTCACACACATACATATATGTATATACATATATATATATATATATATATATATATATATATATATATATATAATTGAGTAGTTGAATGAATTATCTTATTATGGATAATTCGGTTAACCGATACCTGGGTAGCAAATTCACGTCAGAAAAACACGGTTGAAGCTACATGCCTAGGGCAGAGATCACGTGCTATCGTGTGGAAATTTGTGTGTTTTTTTTTAATACAAATAAATGAAAGAATGGAGTTGAACGACAAATTAACAAAATTCCTTTATTTATTCCTTTATTCCTTATTTATTTATTCCTTTATATATATATGTATAAAAAACATAAAAAATCTTGCACAACAAATATTTAAACGTATATATATATATATATGAAGCCAATTCACATAAACAAACAATTCATATTAACGAATGAAAAACACGGACAACGTGAGGACGTGCACAAGAAAAGTGTTAGCTTGACGCTCGGTGAAAGGATTTGACTTTTCGAGCATAGCTCATTGTCAGAAAGGGGAAAGAGAAACGATGGAGAAACAAACTTTGACAGGAGACAGACAAGGATGCGTCTGATCTCTTGTAGCTGATCGCAAGAAAAGAGACTCAAGTTAGGAAAAGAAAGATGGCCAATGGTTACGTGTAAGCAACGAGAGAGTAAAGGAGGAAGAGTGTGGAAGAGAGAGGGACAGATGGAGAACGGTGAAGGGGAGAGGAAAAGAATTAGAGAAATGATGAGAGAGAGAAAAACGAAAGGGATAGAGGGGGAGAATAAACGAATTAGATAATGGAAAAGAGAGGAAACGAAAGAGAATTAGAAATAGAATAAAACAAGTCTCGCATCAAAAAAATATTAAGATGCGTGGCGTTCAGTTATATAATAATATTAAATATTATATATATATATATATATATGTATGCATGTATACTTATATGTATTTACATACATATATATCTATATACACAAGCATATATGGGTACAGGACGTCATAGAACGTAAACAACATAAAATACGACATACGAAAACATGGAATACGAACATTTTTTGCGAACATGTTGCTTGCCTTGTTTTCCATTTGTTTCTTTCGTTGTTCACCAAAAAGTTCGTATTCCAGGTTTTCGTATTTTGCATTTCATGTTGTTTACGTTCTATGACGTCCTGTACCCATATATGCATGTCTATATATACACACACACACACACACACACACACACACATATATAATATATATATATATATATATATATATATATATATATACATCTTGAAGCACACATATAAAGCAATCAGTAGTATCATATAAATATTGGGTTGAAAAACCCTTTGTATAAAAAGAGTCGAAGGTTGCCCGTGGGATACAAAACCAAATTTTCTTTGGACAGTCTTTGACTCTTTCTATCTAAGAAGGATTTTATACCCAGTATCTATATACCATTATTTATAGATTTATATGTATACTTCGAGACATACTATTCCCCAAAAGCTCAAACACCTACACAAACATTTGTGTGTGTGTGTGTATAGAGAGAGAGACAGACAGACAGACAAAAATTAAAAAAAATATTTTTAAATCTCTCAGAGAGATTTATACAGTCGTGATACAATAAAGTAGTTGTATGCTGCCAACTTAATGTGACAGTCCCATGAAGGGAATAATACAACTGCTATTTAGCCCTAGGAAGCAGCACCGTTTTCTGTCACCCTTGACACATTTCCTGAGTCCTTATGTTTACAAGGGGGAGATAAGCACCTCCACCCAACTAAGCCAGCAACCAGAGCCTAGTTTCTGAGTCATTGCTCGTCTTCACAGGAAGCGGTGCTGCTTCCTAGGGCTAAATAGCAGTAGTATTATTCCCTTCATGGGACTGTTACCTTAAGTTGACAGCATACAACTACTGCATCTAGAATTTTTTTTTAGTAAAGCTGCAAAAACATCACATAGCAACTTTAATAAAAAGCCTATTTCTCTACCTTCAGCATTCGAGTACTTTTTCCACCTTGTTTTGCATTTTGGGATGGTTATTTTTTTCTTTTTTGCCAAATAAACACACGCACTATATATTCGTTCTTCATTCGTTTATTGCTGCTCTTATTTTAACTGATGTCCATTGTCTGGAAATCTTTCGTCACATATATGTGAACTCTTCAGCGACACTTTCTCTCCTCGTGCATCTTCCTGCTACGCTTAGTCCATTATTTGTCCACACTCACACACATACACACACACACACACACACACGCATGCACATGCACACACACATATTCTTTTATCCCTTTATTCTTTTACTTATTACAGTCATTTGAATGCGGCCATGCTGGAGCACCGCCTTTAGTCGAGCAAATCGACCCCAGAACTTATTCTTTGTAAGCCTAGTACATATTCTATCGAAGTCTTTTGCCGAACCGCTAATGTACGGGTACTTAAACACACCAACATCGGTTGTCAAGCGATGTTGGGCGGACAAACACACACACCACACACACCACACACACACACACACACATATATATATATATATATAATATATATATATACATATATATATTATATATATATATATAATATTCAACGGACTTCTTTCAGTTTCCGTCTACCAAATCCACTCACAAGGCTTTGGTCTTCCCGAGGCTATAGTAGAATACACTTGCCCAAGGTGCCACGCATTGGGACTGAACCCGGAACCAAGCTACTTACCACACAGCCACATCATTATCAGCTGCACAACTTTACAACCATAGTCGTGTAAAGTAATGGAGGTTTTTCTGCTACCGCATGCGTATATAAATATATATTCTTTTTTTATCTTACTTGTTTCAGTCATTTGACTGCGGCCATGCTGGAGCACCGCCTTTAGTCGAAAAAATCGCCCCCACCCCCGGACTTATTCTTTGTAAACCTAGAATTATTCTATCGTTTCCCTTTGCCGAACCGCTAAGTTACAGGGAGGTCAACACACCAGCATCGATTGTCAGGCAATGGCGGACAAACAGAGACACACAAATACATACATATATACATACATACATATATATGTATGTATGTATGTATGTATGTATGTATGTATGTATGTATGTATGCAAACGCACGTTTTGGACTGATTCCAGCTATAACATTATTTGAAAAACAACAATAAAACACATGCTACATGGAAAAAAACGCCATTATCAGTTGCACAACTTTACAACAGTCGTGTAATGTAAAGGAGGTTTTTCTGCTTCCACATGCGTATATATAGTAAACATAAAAATCCTTAAATACCTTATCCTTGATAAATATTTCAAATGTAAACGGCTCGTGTGCATCGTTTTAAACTATAATTGTAACTGAAAAATAACGGTAATAAATTAGCTAACTGAAGTAATCATTACCACGTGTCTAACTCCAGAAGAGTCGTACCAATGATCGTATAAACTAAGGGAGGTTTTTTCCGTCACGCTTTGTTGAGGGAAAAACGCGGGATCCAAATGGTAAATAGCATTTGTTGTTAATCATTTTCGTTTTCATCAAATGATTACATAGTGGTGGTAGGTAGCTGCTGTGGCCGTCTTGAGTGTTAATCGTTTTTCCTTGACACTGAGTACCCAAATGAGACCACAGACGTTTGAACTTACTAAAGCACAAATTCATGCGGCACCGATAATAACCGGCCTTTCATCGGTTTCGACGACATGTGTTCCAGTTGATCTGATCAACGCAACAGTCTGCACGAGAATTTAACGTGCAAGTGGTTTAGCACTCCGCACACACGCGTAATCCTGCACGAAGATCTTAGGGAGATTCAGCGTGACATGCCGGATGTGAGAAGGCTGGCCCCTGGAAATACAAGTACTACTACTCATTTTTACCAGCCGAGTGGACTAAAGCATCATGAAATAGAGCGTCATGTTCAAGGACACAATACGCCGCCAGTAATCGAACTTAGCACCTTACGACTGTGAGCCAAATACCGTAACCGCTAAGCCACGCGCCTCCTACTGCTAACAAGAATATTCACCACAGAAGAAACAAGTCTGATGATGGTCGAAGAAAATCAAAGTGGTACATTCAGCCGCAACTCCAAGCCCCAGTGTTGTATTGTATTTAGTTTACAATCGCTATCGGAAGCTCCTCAGATGCCTATGGATAATCTTGAAGGTAATATGGCGTAGGCTGAGAGTTCCTTAATCAGTGGAGTGTACGGAGTGAGTTTGGATCTACAAAGAGGAAAACTAAAAAAAAACAAAAAACTAACAAACAATCAAACAAACAAACAAACAAAAACAGCTTTTAATTTCAGTCACTCACAGATCCATCCTCCCAAGTTACATTCTGTCTTCACGTAGTTCAATGTGATTTAGTATTTTAGCAAGTGCTGACAGAGGCTGTTGAGTTAATAAATTCTGTTCCTCCTATACTCCGATAATCTCTTAATCTACATATCTTTATTTATTCTAATTATATTTTAGAGTATCTAAGAGATACCACCACGCTGAAAATAGCAGTCAAAACCTGACTCTAATACCACATTAAATGTTCATACAGCACCAGGAGAGAAGAAAAAAGGACAAAGTAAACTAGCGGTGCTGTATGAACATTTAATATGGTTTTAGAGACAGGTTTTGACTGCTATTTTCAGCGTAGTGGTATCTCTTAGATACCCTAAATTATAATTTTAATAATAATTATTACCTTTGAATGTTTTTATTCCCATGCTGGTCACTTGATAAGATCCATATTTAAATTAACGATCTTATCCTTATTTATATAAATTTATGTATCTTTTTTTATTCTATAGGTGAGCTGTAAGTCTGGTCCATATACAATTTGCATTGACGAAATGCATTCTCTTATATTTTTTCTTCGCCGTTGACTGTGGATGGAACAGGACAGCTAAAACAAAGTAAGCATAACCCATGATGAGTCTAATGTACTGTTCGTACATCATTATTGTTATTTCTTTCTATTGATAAAATGTGGTACCTGTGATTGCTCAAGGTAGGTTTTGTAGATCGTTTTGCTCCTTCTGTGTCTTATGTCTTCTATAAGAGCCAAGATGACCGTGGAAGATATTGTACGTGACTCCCACTGTTTGTGTCTTCTATTTCTGTGTGTGTATATTTTGTATGTTCATGATGTTAAATATAATGAATGATTGCACATTTGCCTGGTTTCTTTATGTTGTTTGCGAGGCATGTTTCTCTGCGATTAATATGAGATTGGAGCAGATGTACCTCATGAATAGAAGAAGTACGTCTGTATGAATGTATGACTTATGCTCTGAGGGAGCATGTGAATATAGAGTTTATGCGTGCATATGTAGGTAGAAAAACAAGGAAGAGAACGAGTAACTGTAGCACTCCATTCGGGTAATTATAAATATTAGACGCGTTGCTTTACCGTATTTTCCTACTCACTAAAACTGCTGACCTTGTGCCAAAACATGAAACCATTACTGTTGTTGTTGTTGTTGTTGTTGTTGTTGTTGTTGTTGTTGTTGTTGTTGTTGTTGTTGTTGTTGTTGTTGTTGTGTTGTTGTTGTTGTTGTTGTTGTTGTTGTTGTTGTTGTTGTCATCGTCGTCGTTATTGCTGTTATTGTTGTTTCTTTATTACAGCAGACAGGTAATTTTCTAGCCATCGTTATGCGTTGTTCCTGATTGATGTAATGAATATTTTGTTCACAAGAGAATAAAAAGTAGACAATGGTGTCCAAAGTTTTACTGATGTCAAGTGTTAAAATGATGCATTTGATGGGCTTTTTTTAATTTGTATTTTCTTTTTTGCTTTTTTCTATGATTCTGTTTCGCATGTAATTTTGTCAGGCTTTAGAAATGTTATGAAGTTTCCCAGTTTCCATCTTCTAGAGCTGCGGTTCTAAAACTAGACGTCACAGACTTTAAGAATATAATTTAAGGCCTTAAAAATTCTGATATTAATGCTCCCTTTTTTTTAATGGGATGGTCAACGAATTGGCCAAGTTGCATTGGATAAAATGCTTTGTGGTATTTGATATAATTATCTGCGCACTAAGTTCAAATCCAGCTACGATCAATTTTGTGTTTTATGTTTTCGGGGTTGGTAAAAAAAATACCAATTCAAGGCAGTGGATTGGCAGAACTGTTATTGGGCGGGAAAAGTACTTTACAGTTTCTCCACCGCCTCTTTGAATTATAACAGTAACGGCTTCAATGACACAGGGGCCAAACTGTATTGGCCCAAGCTGGCGATCTTTCACTTGAATGAACATCGGTAGCAGAGAAATGGAGACTCGCTTGCATGGATGACAGTTAGTCATACTTATAAATAAAAAGAATAGATTTGTAGATCTATGGTCGAGACTGAACGCCTGTAGCCATGTTTAAAAAATTCATAATTTTGTTACACAGAAATATGGTAAATAATACGAGTTAAACGATAGGTTTCTATACATTTTTAGGAGAGGCAGTTATAACTGTCCTAGATTATTGTAATTTTAGCATACCATAACAACTAATACGCTGACTTGTCAACTTGTTTTTATTCCAGATTGAAGGAGACAGATGTAATAGAACTTTGAACACACCCTACTTAAATACTGCTTGTCACGGCTTCTAGTTTGCAGAATGCAGTCGAGATGTGAAAAACAATTTGGAAGCTCACTAAGAAATGAAATTTTATATTAAACTGGGCAGAAATTTATTAGACGCTCCAGAATGCTTAAGGAGTAACTTGCCGAGCATCTGTTTTACACAGACACAAGAGATTCAAGGACGATAGAGATGAGATGAGTGGTGTAGGAAGGAGAGGGACGTCATAACATCAAAGCTCGTTGAGAAAATACGCAATTGTCTGGAGGAAGACTATTGTGTGTCTCTAATGGCAATAAGTATTCTGTTTGGAGTTGATGTGGCAGAAGAACCAATCTGATTATGGGAAATTGGCTGAATGGAGAAAAACAAGATCAGGGAAATGAACACATGGGCTGTTTCTTTAATGCGATACGGTGCAGGTGTTGTTAAGTGGACGAAGAATGAGCTTGAGAAATGGAAAGGAAAACCAGAAAAGTGATGACAATTAACAAGGAACTACACCCCAAAAGTGATACTGACAAACTGTATGTGCCAGGGAAGGAAGAGGGGAATAGGGGAGGAAGATGCCTCATAAAATGCAAAAAATCTGTGTTGCCAACGAGAAGAACAATCTGGGTTGGTACACCAAACAGCAGAGTGAATCCTTTCTTGCCGCTAATAGAATTAACAATACAATACCTACCGAAAATGTGATGCATCCAAAAACATTTAAGGAACAAAATGAAGGAAAAGTAAACAATTGGAAAATGAAACCACTGCATGGGTAATACCTCAGAGAAATCGAAGGAAAAGACAAGATCAACACTTGGAGATGACTAAGGAAAAGTTATCTGAAAGGATGCACTGAGACATTGATATGCAGCGCTCAAGAACAAGCCCTGAGAACTAATTACACCAAGTTTTAAATAGATAAGAGTAGTGAATCGCCCCTTTGTAGGATTTATGACAGCAGAAGCGAAACAATCTCACATATTGTGAGTGAGGTGCAAAAGCACTACAAAAGGAGGCACGATAACGTGGCTAAGTTCGTCCACTGGAGGCTATGTGAAAAGTTCGGCCTGAACAGAGCACGGAAATGGTACGAACATCAACCAGGAGTCACCGAGAACAAGGAATATAAGATATAGTGGGATTTTACAATCCAATGTGACTCCCTAATCGCGGCTCGGAGATCAGATATTGTTGTGGTCGATAAAGAAAGCAAGAAAACCAGGATTATAGATATTGCAATACTCGGGGATGCACGCATGACAAAAAACTAGAAGAGGTTAAAAAATACTAAAAGATGAAATTGCAAGAATGTGGACTATGAGGAGAGTGTCGGTAATTCCAGTAGTTATAGGGGCAGTCAGAGCATTAACAACTAAGTTCGAGAAATATGTCAGAATCGGAATTGACATGAGAGCAGAGGAAACCTAAAAAAACTGCTCTGTTGGGGACAGCTAGGATTTTGAGATTGGTACTTGTATGTTGAATGTCTCCCACAATAATTAACAACCAAGTATCAAAGCTTATAATGTTCAAAAAGAGACCCTGACAACGAGCAGCAGTTTTGGGGGAGAGGATGAGTCGATTACATTGACCCCAGTATTTAACTGGTACTTATTTTATCGTCCTCGGCGGAATTTGAACTCAGAAGGTAAAGACGATCAAAATGCCGCTAAGCATTTTGTCAGAAATGTTAACGATCCAGCCTGCTCATCACCTTAATAATAATGAGAAAATGAAGAAGAAGAAGGAGAAGAAGAAGAAGAACAACAACAACAACAACAACAACAATAATAATGATTTCAAATTTTGCCACAAGGGTAGCAATTTTGGGGGAGGGAATGAGTCGTTTACATCGACCCCAGCGTTCAACT
>NW_021825320.1:12500-16039 GCF_006345805.1 Octopus sinensis | reverse complement strand
ATTTTCGCGCCCGACATCACAAAATGCGTCTGAATAACCATTGCCGGAAAGCAAATAGACTCGGACACAGCTTAGGAAATATTTTCTTCGTATATAGTACGCACTAGGGATTTTGACCTTTAAATTTTGGGGGAAAAATGCGGATTATACTCGAGGATTTACGGATATATATATATATATAATATATATATATAATATATATATAGATGTATGTATACATACTTATGCATATATAAGTGCATTTTTATGTATATATAAGTGCATTTTTATGTATATATAACTATATTATATATATTTGTGTATATATATATATATATATATATATACCATAGTAAGTTCTTACATATATAATATATATATATATACACACAAATATATATATATATATATATATATATATATATATAACATAAAATGCACTTGTATATGCATAAGTATGTATGCATATATATACATATACACACACACGCAAACAAACCAATGAAATTTTACATATATATATAAACATATGTAGAAAGGGGTAATATGTATATATAGAGAGAGTGGGTTAATATGTATATATATATAGAGAGAGAGGGGGGGTAAGGTCAACGGTTAACGACTAGATCTCTCCCTCCCTCACGTTTCTCTTTCAAACATCTATACTAAGTGTGTAATCTTTCAGTTGCACTTCATAACACGTTTCGTTACTGTCAAACCTTACATTTGTGTCTAATTAAATTATCTTCTACGTAATCATTAACTGCTTTCGTACATATACCAATGAAGACACACACACACACACACACACACATTTATACATATGTGTATGTGTGTGTGTGTGCATGTGCTTGTGAGTACAGATATATAATCATATATGTTTACTTATACACACACATACACACATACATACACACATACACACATGTATGTATGTATATGTAAAATACACAATATTTTTGTGCGTGTATAAGTGTATGTTGTTAATAGATGCTCGTATTACATACGTAATACATATGATATATAATATTTATATGCAATATGTATATATGCATAAACATATGATATGATGTATGTATTATATATTAATATATATGTGTATGCGTATGTATATGTTTGTGTATGTATATGCATTTATGTTTCTTTCTTTTTCTCTCTCTCTTTCTCCATCTCTCTCTCCCCTCTCTCTCTCTCTCTCTCTCTATATATATATATATATATATATATATATATATATGGTATGTATGTATATATATATATATGTATATATAATATACATATATATATACATATATATATATATGTACATATATATATATACATATATCTATACATATATATATGTACATATATACATATATATATATATAATATATATGTACATATATACTATATAAATATATATATACATATATATGTATATATATATATGTGTATACATACATATATATAAGTATACATATATATATATATATATATACACACACAGAATATAGATTATTAGATGATAGATTTGTTTGTATAATGTGTGTGTGTTATGATACATAGTATACGTGTATTATAGATAGATAGATAGATAGATAGATAGATAGATAGATAGATAGATAGATAGATAGATAGATAGATAGATAGATAGATTCTCTACGTTCTGATTTCAAATTCCGCTGCAGGCACTGTTGCCGTTCATCCTTTCTTGGTCGATGCAATAAAATACCGCTCAAACATTGGAGTCTTTGTAATTGACTTAAACCCTTCCTCTAAAACTATTGGCCTTTTTTCAAAATTTGAATTATTATCATTATTATTATTATTGTAATTATTATTATTATTATAATTATTATTATTATTATTATTATTATCAATCGTTGAATCATGTATAGTTGCGTGATTCTTTAGCTAGTTTGCTTCATAAGCCTGCGTGTGAAAGGAGCATGACCTTGTGGTTATGTTGTTGCATTCACGATCACAAGATCCTTCTCCTGTCCAGCAGCCCTTGGGAGAATTCGAAATCTGTACTATAAGTCAACAATACTCGGGATGTCAAGTAAGTCGGCGTTGAATAAACGACGTCAAATAATGGGCACCAAAATGGCTGTGCTAAAACGACTCATACCCGACAGTGGGGTATAATTTTAGGGAGATTTAACTGCTATTTCTAAAAAATCGACCCATCACCTATAGGTATATCTGTTGACACGTGAGTTATTGATTGTGTATTGGTGATTGAGTCTTTGCCAATAATTACTCGAATGGCTTTCTTCTGGAAGCTGTCTTTGGATGTATGTGTGTGCATATGTGTATGTGTGTGTTTATGTGCGTATGTGTAAATGTGTATATGTGTGTATATGTGTGTGTATGTGTGCGTCCGTATGTATATGTGTGTGCGTGAGCGGGGTGCGTGACAGAAGCGTTGTCCCAGATATGTAAACAATAAATGGTTCTCCGTCGGTTTCTACAACGACTATTCAATTATTTAATCGACTGCATTGCCTGCTCATTGAATTAGTGAGTGGATGAATATTCTTCACTGTCTGCAGAAGGATAAAGAGTAAGATACTCGATCATTTATGTTGGAATGTGGGGTCGAAGCGTGATATAGCAGCAAATGGGTTGTTAGAGGAGCTGGAAGAAATAACCTAATACCAGGGCACACCAGAGTTGATATAACATGAGTCGAGAAAAAAACCTATCGGAGTAATGGTGCAATGAGCGGTCTAAAATGAAATTCCGGATCACACACACACACACACACACACACACACACTCACACACACACACACATACACATACACACACACACACACACATGAATATACACAGATACATTTATATACATATATGCATATATAAATACATATATATACATATATGCATATACATTTATAAACATACATATATGCCTATATAAATACATTTATATATACACATATACATACACACATACATATACATACATACACATATATACATATATATATACATACATACACGCATGACATATATTTATATATATGACTATATCGTGTTTATTAACATATGCATACTTACATATGGATATATTGTATATGTGACAAATCATAAGGAATATACATAAGGATATATCGGGTATATTATCATATTCATTTCACTTAAGCCATACACATACAAATACACACACACACACGCACACACACACACACATACACACACACACACACATACATATATATGTGCGCGCGCGCGCGTATAAATATTGGATCTCTGTAGTCAAAGCTCTAAGATCCTTGTAATCAGTAAAAAAAAGGGTTTGGTACTAATCAGAAAATAAAGGGAATCTTTTGATTAATCAAAAATATTAGGTCTTTGTAAACAGTAAAAAATAGTAAAAATGGTAAAAGTTAATTAAAAACAGCGTCTATGTGACAATTCGAAATATATATGGTTTGGGGATTAGACAAAGTAAAAGTTCCTTATGATTTGTTATATATACGTATGTATGGCCTTTGTGATTAAACAATAAGAATCCATGATGTGCATAAGAGGAAAGGCGAGTTTTTTTAAAAAACGCTGTATCAAGCATG
>NW_021825320.1:2500-10000 GCF_006345805.1 Octopus sinensis | reverse complement strand
GGGTCATCCGGTATTGTGGAGAGGAGGATCTCTAGTTCCTTTTTTAAGACATCTACTTCCACTTTATGCAAGTTTCTTAATTCTTGTGGCAGGGCATTGAAGAGCTGTGGGCCTCTGAACCCTAGACTATTGCAATACCTGGTCCTGAATATAGATGATCCTGAATATGGATGGGACTTTTGGTACAATACAATGGCGGCCACTTCTGGCATTTGTATAACACTCAATGCCAAAGTTAGGTACTAGCCCTTCTAGGATTTTCCATATGTATATTATTGCATATCTCTCACGCCTTCCCTCCAGGGAGTAAAGCTGTAGTTTTCTCAGCCTATCTCTGTAGCTCATCCGCTGCACTGTTTCAATCTTTTTAGTATAGTGGCGTTGGACTACTTCAAGCTCCGCTCTTTGTTTGGCACTATGTGGTGACCATAACTGGGAGTAGTAGTCCAGGTGGCTGAGAACAAAGGTTCTCCACAGAGTCAACATAGTTTCGTGATCTCTTGTCTTGAAGGACCTCAGTATCCATCCTGCCAGTTGTCTGCACGTTGCTACCATCTTGCTTATGTGCATATGAAATTATGTGTCATTGCACATGCTGATCCCCAAGTCTTTCACAGCCTATGACTCTGAGACTGTAGTGCCTTCGGGCCCTGTAAATGTAGATTGCACTGTATTTGTGAACTGATAGTGCAGTGCTTGAAATTTTCCAACATTAAACTGCATGTTGTTTATTTCGGCCCACTTGTATATTGAGTTTAGATCCCGCTGTAAGATTGTGACATCACCTTGGTTTTTTATTGCCTGTGATAATTTTGTATCATCGGCATAGCTAATGACAGTGGCTGTCCGAGTAACTGTGGACATGTCTAAGAGGGCTATTATGAACAGTAATGGCTCCACACCAGTTCCCTGGGGGACACCACTTAGGATTTGAGTTTCTTCGGGAAGGGTACCATTGGCTGCAACTACCTGACTTCTGTTTTTAAGAAAGTCATGCAGCCACTCTCCCAGTTTACCAGCAATGCCTCGTAGCTTATGACTTATCATGCCATGATCTACTTTATCAAATGCCTTTGCAAAGTCAAGGTATATCACACTAACATCTGAATGGTCAAGCAGCTGCTTCAAAACCCAGTCATAGTGCTGTAGGAGCTGTGAGGCAGCTTCTTCTTGGACGGAAGCCATGCTGAGTATTGTTCAGTGGGTCATTTTCTTCTAGGAACATTATCAACTTTTTTCAGATGATTCGCTCCATGACTTTTCTGATAGTTTTTGGCCTCTGCTCTGCTTCCACCTTTGTGGATAGGGCATATAATACCTTATTTCAGCTTTTTGCTTTCGTGTGTGTGTGTGTGTGTGTGTGTGTGTGTGTGTGTGTGTGTGTGTGTGTGTGTGTGTGTGTGTTGTGTGTGTGTGTGTGTGTGTAGAAGGTTGAAAAGGGGCACACGAGTTGATATGTATAAGGAAAATAAGTCAAGGCAGAAAATGCTAAAGTAATTTTATCATGAAAAATATTTTAGTACCGGTTTCAGTCATTGAGACTTTTTCCCTTGTTTCAGGGGACTGCGGCCATGCTGGGGCATCACCATCAAAGGTTTATTTCAGTGGTTCCAAACCTTTTTTTTTTCTTTTTACCTATGGATCTGTTAGATTAGTTTTATTCTGTTCGACCCCCATAGCCATTCAATATTTAAAGGTTAGTTTTATAGACACCTCTTTCAAAATTCCTATTTTGCTCTCCATACATTAACTCATATAGTTTGAACTATGTAAAACGTTAGAGAAAAAAACCCAAACTTTTTCTTGCAGGGCTGGCCAACCTGAGGCCCGCAGACTTTTATCTTGCGGCCTGCTTGATACTTTCTTGAAATGGGTTTATTTAAACAAACATCTTTTAAATTTTATCAAAAATTAAAGATTTTAATGAAAAGTAAAAATAGAACAATACTACGGTTTTTGCAACGATAATATTTCATGTTGAATCAACGATCATTCATTCATTATTGTAATAATAGCATGAGAAAGCAAAATGCTTTCAATTCTGTCAGTATACAAGAGGTCCTTCAAACTTCCTGTGATTAAAGAGGCCCGCAGTGTAATTCGAGTTAGCTAGCCCTGATCTATAGTAACATTTTTATGGACCCTCAATATACTACTGTGGATCCCCAATTTACTATTTTGCTTATATAGACCTACAAAAATCTTATATGGACTCCTAAGGGTAATATGAATCCTGGTTGAGAACCACTATGCTGAGTCGATCAAACTGACTCCAGTGTTTGTTATTTTGTTTCTCTTTTCTTTGCTTTTTTTTGCTTTTTGTAAGTCCCTGGTACTAAATGTATCGGTTTCTCTGCCGAACTGCTAAGTTACGGGGTCGTAAACAAACAAATACTGTTTGTCAAACACTGGGGTGGATGGGCAAACGCAAAGACACACACACACACACACACACAAATACACACACACACATACATACATAATACATACATGCATACATACATATATACATACATACATACACACATGCACGCGCACGCATACTTACATACATATATACATACATACACATACATAAAACAAAACATACAAATCTGCCCGTATACATACATACATACACATACATACATACATACATACATACATACATACATACATACATACATACATACATACATACATACATACATACATACATACTCTATTGCTGATGTTGAAATTCCAATGAAAGAGCCTTGAATTTAAGTTAGAAACTGACTCTTTCTCTATTGGCAAGAAATCTTGAAATAAAACTGAACAAGAGCACTCAGAGAGCGCAAACCTCTGCCAAGGCAATACCAACGTCCTCTCAGCGATTAGCAAGAGATTATTTTTAAAATTTAGAATATCTGAAATAAACTCGACTATTCTCACAAACGAAAATACTAAAAATGAACCCGATCGCTCTCAAAAATTAAGTAAAGAAACAGGAAAAATAATCCAGAATCCTAATCAGTTCGTGCCAGTCATGAGACCAAGCATCTCTGAAAGTTTCATCCGAATCCATCCAGAGGTTCTTGAGATATCTTGTCCACGGAAAAACAAACAAGCAAACAAATACAACTGAAAACAATACTTCCGCCTTCCCTAAGGCAGAGATAATAATGGCATACATACATACATACATACATACAAATATATCTACATGCGCGCACATACACGCACACACACGCACACACACACACATGTACACGCGCGCGCGCACATACACCCAACGAGCTTCCAGGCAGTACCTGTCTACCAAATTCGCCCACAGGATATTGCTCGACTTGGGTCTATAGTAGAGGAAACTTCCTCTGAGTGCGTAATTGCGAAACGATCTTCTCAACCACACAGTCACGCCTGCGCCTACAACTAAACACACGTTTTACGTTTGTCAAAAGTAAAGTGCTAGGGTATTCGGCTCCTGATTATAAGGTCATAGGATCAAATCCTGCTCGCGGCTGTTCAACACCTTACACCACCTATATTTTACTTCTTTCAGTCATTAGACTGCAGCCATAGTAATGCGCCGTCTTGACCTCAGGACTTACTTGTTACGTCTCGTACTCAATCCCTCGGTATCTTTTGCCGAACCGCTAACGTTACGGAGTGAGAGAAGGGCATAAGCAAACCAACAACGGTTGTCAAGCAATGAGGAGTAAAAACACACACACACACACACTCACACACACACACACACACACACACACACATACATACACACACACGCATACATGTATACTAGTACGTTGATGCAAACAGGAAAAATGGAACTCAAAACATGAGTATATGTATATTTTTATTAGTATTTAGCAGGAGTAACAGAGTGACTCAAGGTCCGAGAGTTTCGTGCGTTGCAGGTCGAAGATAGTTTGATAAGTGTCAACACACGAAACTCTCGGACTTTGAGTCACTCTGTTACTTCTACTAAATTTTAATAAAAATATGTACAAATACACACACACACATATATATATATATCTATGTATGTATGTATAGATATGTGTGTATATCTATATATATATACGCACACACATCTATACATATATATATATATATATATATATATATATATTATATATATATATACTTTATTTAAAGCAGCAAAAACTGTCCGATGAACGGCAACGTGAAACTCAGAGTAACAGGTTTTGTAGAATTTTCTGCTGCTTTAATAAAGCATATTACTCTACCACTGGTATTTGAGTACTCTTTTTTTCCACCTTGTTTCACATTTATGTGTTTACTCCGGTATATATATATATATATACATGTATATATAAGTATATGTGTGTGTGTGTAGGCGCAGCCGTGGCTGTGTAGTAAGAAACTTGCTTCCCGACCACATGGTTCCGTATTCAGTCCCACTGCTGAATGACACCTAGGGCAAGTGGCTTCTACTATAGCCTCGGGCTAACCAAAGCGTTGTGGGTGGATTTAGAAGACAGAAACTGAAAGAAGCCCGTCGTAATTATGTATGCATGTGTGTGTGTATCTTTGTGTTTGTACCCTCATCACCGCTTGACAACCGGTGTTGATGTGTTTATGTCTCCGTAACTTAGCGAATCGGCATAAGAAGAAGTACTAGGCTTTAAAAAATTAGCCCTGGAGACGATTTGCTTGCCCCAGCATGGCCGCAGTCAAATAACTGAAGCAAGTAAAAGATTAAAAGAATATACAGAGTGCGATGGGTAGATTGTCGCCACTTTATATTTTGAATTTTACGCATGCACATTGTTTGTTTTTGATTTTGTCGATTACACAGTATAGTAGGGTCAGTTGGGTACCATCTGTGGGAAAACAGCACCAGGACGTAATTCACTCTACCAGAATTTGAAAACGATATGCTGTACTACTTGGCATTCACGCTGGAAGCTACAATACGAATATTTCAGAGTGTTTGAGTGTCAATCTGAGGACATGTATCGAGAATGATAAAAATTAAACATCCACTCAAAATCTGGTGTTCGGAATGATCACTAGTGATGGCAACATTATTCCCCCATTATCTTCCCACACGGCTTCACACTCAACACGGAGTCCTACATCAAATGCCTGGAGGAGGTTGTGCTGCCTTGCGTCAAGAGAGTGGCTGCTGGAAGATCCTATGTCTGGCAACAGGACTCTGCACCATGCTACACAAGCAAGAGAACTCCCAGTCATGGCTGTCAGACAACTTCTGTGACCGCGTCACTCCTAATATCTGGCCACCTAACTCTCCAGACTGCAATCTCCTCCTTGATTATTATATGTGGGGTACAGTTGAGTGAGAGACCAACAAAACTCCTTGTAAAACCAAAGATGAACTGAAGGCAAGGATTATGGCACCATTGACCAACTTAAACAAGGAGACCGCCCTGAAGAGTTGCAGGAAAGTCTATAGTTGAAGCCAATGACAATTTTATTATTTTAGTATTTCAAGTTATTTTTATGTAAGTTTGATAAATATATCTGTTAAAGGAGATGTCAATGTTATTTTCATTTTTGCGTAATTTAGACGACAATTTATTCATCGCATCCTCTGTGTGTGTGTGTGTGTGTGTGTGTGTGTGTGTGTGTGTGTGTGGTGTGTGTGGTGTGTGTGTGTGTGTGTGTGTGTGTGTGACGAGCTTCCAAACAATTTCCGTCTTCCAAATTCACTCACAAGACATCAGTCAATTCGGTGCTGTAGTAAGAGGCATATTTGCGCAGTTCCAGGTGCCGTACAATATGACTGAACCCGAAACCGCGTCGTTGCAAAGTCCAGTAATACAGGAAGAGACTGTTTGTTTGTTTTTCCCTTTTGTTTTCGTTTTTCGTTTTTTTTTTAGGTATTTATAGCGACGTAAGTGGGATGAAATACCTATGACTTAGAACTGAAACGAGAGGATTACAGCCACTTTCTTCTGACACCACTTACCATGACATAGTGCGTTGTTTAACTTGCTTTCATTAGTGGACTGCAACCATACTGGAGCACTGCTTTAAGTACATCAGTTAGCATAAGCATCGATTCCGACACTTACTTAGCTTTGTACTTATTTTATCGGGCTTTTTTAAAATACTTTTTGCCAAACTACTTCGTTACAGAAACGTGCAAACAAACCAACATCAAGTAAAGGTAGACAAACGCAAATTCAAAGGCAGGCACACACACACACACACACACACACACACCACACACACACACACACACACACCACATACATGTGTGTGAATGTAGGTGTGTATGTATACACATATACATATAGATAGATAGATAGATAGATAGACAGACAGACAGACAGACAGACAGATAGATAGATAGATAGATATATAGATAGATAGATAGATAGATACACGCACACACACACACACACATACATATATATATAGAGATACATATACATACATACACACACATTTACACACACACACATATATATATATATATATGTATATATAAATGTTTACAAACACAGTCACACACACAAAGACACGCACGCACGCATGCACGCGCGCGCACGCACACACATCTTGAAGTTCTAACCTTAGACCACACCTCGACACCAAAGTAGTTGAATTCTTACACAGAGAGTAGATCTTTTCAAAAATGAAAGACATACACTAGGTACTTTTCTTAAATTTGGCCCATTTTAGCTCCAAACAGTAAACCTAAAAACTTAGTAAACCCACACCACAAGCACTGCAACAGAAACCCAAAATATTTACTGATTAGAAAAGCAATTAATTTGGAGAATATTCTTTAAACTTATGCAGCATTTTTCGATAGAAAAAGAGTTGTAAAATTTTGTTACTCTTGTGTTCTGTATATGGTTATTTATAAATATATGTGTGTGGGTCTCTGTGTATTTCATTTACTTGTGTCAGTCATTTGACTGCGACCATACTGGAACAGCGCCTTAAGGGGTTTTAGTCGAACGAATCGACCCCAGGACTTATTCTTTGAAGCGCTAGTATTTATTCTATCGGTCCTTTGCCGAAGCACTAGGTTACGGAGACGTAAACACACCAATATCGGTTGTCAAACTATGGAGTGTAGCCGAACACAGAGACAAACACACAACATATATATGTGTGTGTGTGTGTGTGTGTGTGTGTGTATGTTGTATGTCTGTCTGTCTGTCTGTCTGTGTGACGGACGCCTTTCAGTTTCCGTCTATCAAATCCACTCACAAGGCTTTGGTCGGCCCGACGTAATAGAGAAGACACTTGCCCAAAGTACCACGCAGTGAGATTGAACGCGAGACCATGTGGTTCGGAAGCAAGCATCATACCACACAGCCATATATATTGTGCTTTTTTTTTCTCTATAAATCTTGACTTGGACCATTTTTTGGATAGTTTTGAATGTAAGAGGTTTTTGAGTGTCCCGAGCTAGCTGAAGATTTCAGTATCATTTTTTTTTTAAGGCAGTTTATACAAAAAATAGTGAATTCGTGGGGTTGTCGTTCTTGTAGGTGTTAATGAACTCTGGCAGGGCCGGGTATAGTAGATAGC
>NW_021825319.1:0-5000 GCF_006345805.1 Octopus sinensis | reverse complement strand
AGGATCGAGAAAATGTCCACTTCAGATGCAATCCAGCCCACCAAAACACAGCTATACAACTGTTGTATAAACACAGAGTCAACAAAACCACTTTCCAACTAATGTACACTCTCTCGTGCCCTGCTTTGTGTCGTCAACACTGTATACCGTTTGCCACCTGCTAAATACTTGAAAATATATGTATGTGTATATATATATGCATACATACATACATACACACAAACTCACACCCACACACACACACACACACACACACACATATATATATATATATATATATATATATATATATATGCGTGTGTGAGCTTGTGGGTATGCATATAAAATATATATATATATATATATATGCGACTCAGTGGTTAGAACGTCGAGCTTACGATCGTGAGGTTGTGAGCTCGAATCCAGGACCGGGCTGCGTGTTGTGTTCTCGAGCAAGGCACTTTATTTCACGTTGCTCCAGTTCACTCAGCTGTAGAAATGAGTTGCGACGTCACTGGTGCCAAGCTGTATCGACCTTTGTCTTTCCCTTGGATAACACTGGTGGCGTGGAGAGGGGAGGCCGGTATGCATGGGCGACTGCTGGTCTTCCATAAACAACCTTGCCCGGACTTGTGTCTAGGAGAGTAACTTTCTAGGTGCAATCCCATGGTCATTCATGACCGAAGGAGGTCTTTACCCCTTTATATGCGTGTGTATATATATGTATATATACATATTTATATATATATATACAAATGTATGCATATATATATATGTATGTGTATGTAGGTACGTATATGTATATATGTTCATATATTTCATACGCATGTCCAAGCAGGCATATATATGTGTGTGTATTTGTGTACGTATATATATGTGTATGTGTGTGTGTGCGCGCGCATAAATGTGCATATGTACAGGGAGAGAGTGAAACGAGGGTAGATATATTTATAGAAACATAAATATACATAAATATCTACGTATGCTGTGCCTGTGTGTGAGTATGTATGTCTATGTGTATCCGTGCGTGCGTGTGCGTATCTGTGTGTATATATACATAACAGAGTATCGCCCAAACGAGAGGAACTTGTTATACACCGCTGTTCAGAATGAGGCTGACATTGTTTTAAATTTCGAATGATGCCGTCTCGCCGGCCTAGCAAGCAGGCCAACACTGATGAGAAACGAGTCCGTCATTTGGTTACCCATTCACAGCAGAACTGGCCAGAGCAACATGAAATGAAATGTTCTGCTGAATAACACAACACGTGGTCGGTCCGAAAATCGAAATGACGATCAACCGTGAGTGCAGTACCCTAATCAATAGGCCATGCGCTATCGTTTACATCTATCTATCTATCTATCTATCTATCTATCTATCTATCTATCTATCTATCTATCTATCTATCTATCTATCTATCTATCTATCTATCTATTTATCTAACCATCTGTCTATCTCTATCTATTATATATATATAATATATATATATATATATATTATATATATTTATATATATATATATATATTATTAATATATATATATATATATATATATATACATATATATATATATATAATATATATATATTGGCCTCCTCGCTTAGCCAGCGGGGTGGTGTCATTCGAAGGCTAAAACAATACGAACGCATTGTGACGAGCGATGTGTAACAACATCTGATGGTATGGTCGGTCACGTGATCACGTGATATATATATATATATAGGGAAATACTTTAATCTCAAATGCAGAATAATACTGAGAGAACAGCAGCAATAGGGTAAAATATCCATATTTTGCGGGAAAATTTGTCAACGGCCAGCCATGAGACTCGAACTCATCTGTAAATATATAAGGCAGGATGTGTGTTGGTGTATGTCCACAAATTATCACGCATGTCGCTCCAATTTTAGGAGGACATTCGTCAACATCCTACCTGGGTTTTTTCGACTTATTTTTTTCCCGAGGCACCCGCGGATAGCGGTAAAAATCTATTTTCAGCCATAGCGTTTACCTACTTTGAAGGTTGTTAACATGAGTTAAGTCCCTTCTAGCCATAGCCAAGCGAAAGTGTGTGTGTGAGGAAGAGAGAGAAGTTGTGTGTTGATGTATGTGTGTAAGTGTGTGTGTGTATGAGGGAGAGAGAGTGTTTTGCAACGTCTAACAAAAATAGTAAAGAAAAAGTATGCGTAAGGAAAAGTGGGAGACAGTTTGACAGCGATCCAACAAAAAAGAGGTAAAGACAAAGTGAGAGAGAGAGAGAGGGGGAGGGAGAGTAAGTCACAGCGTTCATAAAAAATAAAATGTAAAATGTTTTTTCTTAAACACGAGATATAGTGTTCAAATTTAGGATGTTTTTGAAAGACACTATATTTTATAATCAGATTATATATAATTTTGGAGATGTACTTGCATAGCAAGTGATTTGATCTGAGGTCGTGTACTGGAACGAAAACAATTGCAGCGTGGAAGGTGTTTGTAAGCCATTTAAGAAACACACAAAAGCCGTTCGATTCACTTCAACATTTAAGTTTTATTTGTCAAAATATTTTCGTCGCTATAAGACCGCGACCTGTTCACTGACAAAAATCCGTGCTGCATCTCCGAGATGCAGCACGGATTTTTTCAGTGAACAGGTCGCGGTCTTATAGCGACGAAAATATTTTGACAAATAAAACTTAAATGTTGAAGTGAATCGAACGGCTTTTGTGTGTTTCTTAAATGGCTTACAAACACCTTCCACGCTGCAATTGTTTATAAATAATTTCTCACACAACAATTACAATATATTTATTTTAAATCGTTCATCTTTCTCCCCCCTCTCTCTCACACATATATTACTTTGGGTGCGAAATAGTTTTGTTTTTATTTTACGCCGAGTAAAAAAGTATTTTGTTGAAAATCCATTTATTTAATATATCAGCACTGCCTTTCAAATATCTCAGGAACATTGCAAACACCTGACAGCAGAGCCTTCAAGCATATAACAGAAGTTATCTTTATTTCTTTAAATAACCCTACCAATTTCAACGGATTTTGCCCAAATTTGACGTGGATATTACTTAGTTTGGTTAGAAATAAACAACTTCATTAACTTAATAATCCTAACTTAATCCCGGGCAAGGCCGGGTTATACTGCTAGTTCTACCTAAATGCCAGTTATCTCTACATATACGGCCATATATTTAACCAGCAATAACACTACAAATGCCTTTTTGAGCGGGTAATGGTAAAGGGAAGGAGAGGATATTCGCTGTAGTCAGATAATTGTTATTTATTTTTTTACATCATTCCTACCTGGAGAAAGGGTTTTTCGTCTCAGGTTAGATATTTTGTAATCGGATTCTTTTCTTTCAAGTGAGACCTAAGATATTGGTAAAATCTGGTTGAAAGCGGATTAAAAGCTATATAGTGACTAGTGTTAACCATTGTCTTCTGACTCCAAATGTAGGGTGTCGATTATATTTTTAACTATTTTACTAAGGTTATAAGATTAATGTACATGTCTAAACGTGTCAAATGCAATCGATTTGATCAATCCACTTCGATAATTAAGGTTAATTACACTGTTGATTAAAAGTCAATATGGATTTGTGAAAAACCAGAAACAGGAGCCAAGTTGTTGACACAAAAATCAATCATAGATACACACACACACATACATGTATATATGTATATATATTTATATGTATATACATACGTACATACATCTATATATATGTTTATATATATATATATATATATATATATATATATAATATATATTATATATATATATATATATACTGAGCCATGCGCCTTCACTATATATATATACATATATAATATATATATAACATACATAATATATATATACACACATACTATATATATATAATATATATATATATATATAGTGAAGGCGCATGGCTCAGTGGTTAGAGCGTCGAGCTTACGATCGTGAGGTTGTGAGTTCGATTCCCGGGCCAGGCAGCGTGTTGTGTTCTTGAGCAAGACACTTTATTTCACGTTGCTCCAGTTCACTCACTGTAGAAACGAGTTGCGACGTCACAGGTGTCAAGCTATATCGACCTTTGCCTTTCCCTTGGATAACACACGTGGCGTGAGGAGGGGAGGTCTATATACATGGGTGACTGCTGGTCTTCCATAAACAACCTTGCCGGGACTTGTGTATATATATATACACATACATATATATATATATAATATATATATATATATATATATACACAACAATTGCAGCGTGGAAGGTGTTTATAAGCCATTTAAGAAACACACAAAAGCCGTTCGATTCACTTCAACATTTAAGTTTAATTTGTCAAAATATTCTCGTCGCTAAAATCCGCGACCTGTTCACTGACAAAGTCCGTGCTGCAATTGTTTTCGTTTCAGCACACGATCTCAGATCAAATTACTTGCTATGCGAGTACATCTCCGTAATATATATATATATATATATATATATATATATATGATGGCGCGGGCATTATTTCTAGTAAAAAGTTTATCTCTTAATCGCATAGTTTTAAATGCAGTCCCACCTTGGATGAGTTCCATCTAATATAGTTCTGGGTCGACTAAAGTGACAAGTGGATTTAACAGGCGGAAGTTGAAAGGAGACTGCCGTCAACTTCCTGTTTGCAGTAAGTTTCGGCGTGCAAATCAATTATGGCTCGACTAACACCGTTTAAGTCGGCTCCAGAGCCTGGCCGGAATTCAATAGCACGTAGATAACAATATCGCTTTTGTCATTCGAAAGTTTCTTCGGCTGTTAACCGTTTGACTCTGCTAACCATTACAACAAAGCAACAATTTTGTGGCAGAACTTTGAAATTAAGTAAATTAAGTAGCTGCGATACCAGTCGTATGGGTGTAGGAGTGGCTGTGTGGTAAGTAGCTTGCTTACTAACCACATGGTTCCGAGTTCAGTGCCACTGCGTGGCACATTGGGCAAGTGTCTTCTACTATAGCCTCGGGTCGATCAAAGCCTTGTGAGTGGATGTGGTAGACGGAAACTGAAAGA
>NW_021825318.1:7500-12500 GCF_006345805.1 Octopus sinensis | reverse complement strand
CTCGCCTAACCTGCCGCGCTCAGGAACTGAACCGAAGCCCCTTAAACCACACAGTCATGCCTGCATTAGACAGACATAAAACCACGAAAGTAACAGGCTGTGAACCATAGAAGCCGGGGTTGGTTTGTCTGTGACACTATCGACCCAACCGTTTATGTTCGCAAGTTAAATAAATATTAGAGCTACTAAATTGGCACGAACCTTCAGATGTTAACAAATGCTTTCCAAAATGAAAGTCACATATTGGTTTTGTATAAAATGTCAGGTGACAGGGAATTTCTGCTGATCTTTCCACACAAACAGGTGATTTTCCATCTGATAGATCGGCTTTCTCTGCTACGATGGCTTTGCGTCGTAAATATGTTGATAATGGTCGATAAAAGCGACAGAAACAGTTTCAAGATTGAGATAGTTTCGAAGTGGAAGAAGGAGAAGTGAGAAATAGGAAATTGGTAAGTTTTATACTTTTCTCGAAAGAATTGAAGCAAAATGTCAGAAAACGGAAGTCGGAAGCAGTTAGTAGACACGGGTCAGTGATGGTTTAGCACGATTCTACACTGCTTGACATCTCTGCTTGAAATAATGAACTAAATTATGTCGTCTGCCATACAATTCCCCGACGCCATCTTCCACAGAAAACTACACATCAATTCACCAATGGCTGCCAATCAAACGAACATCGATGTAATTATAGTTTTCCGATTGGTTAGCTGTGGTCAGAATTGGCTGCCAATAATTTACTTTCGTTATGGAACTGTTTCAATTCGCTTTTTTTCTACAAGATCTGTTGCTCACTTGCAATGTCTTCTACATAATTATGTTTGGTTCGTGTAAATTTGGTAACGATTAATCCGGTTAAAACACGCACCGACGGACAGAGATTTAATACTGCTTTTTTTTGTTGTTTTGTTTTAAATTCAGTTCCAATATTTATTGTTATAAAACCCACCACCACGTTGAGGTTGTGAGGCAATAAATAATTCCATACGATTTCAATCTTCTGCTGCAACCATTTCACATTACTTCCACTTACCTATTGATGGAGAACTTTGTGCCGCCATGGAAGAATATTTTTTTGCATAAGAGAAGAATATTTTTCTTTCTTTTATCCCACCTTTGGATATTCCACAAAATTTAATGTTAATGAGTTCCAGGTGAGAGATGATGGTCATTTGGGTGGTCGAATTATGCAATCCTGGAGGAGAAGAAAGTTGAACGAAAGTTGATGATTATAATCAGATGGCGAAAACTCTCATATTTTAGCTACGGTAGTAGGCATAGGAGTGGCTGTGTGGTAAGTAGCTCGCTTACCAACCATATGGTTCCGGGTTCAATCCCACTGCGTGGCAACTTGGGCAAGTGTCTTCTACCATAGTCTCGAGCCCACCAAAGCCTTGTGAGTGGATTTGGTAGACGGAAACTGAAAGAAGCCCGTCGTGTATATGTATATATATATGTGTGTGTGTGTGGAGTGTGTGTGTGAGTGTGTGTGTGCGCGCGCGCTTGTTCTCCCAACATCGCTTGATAACCGATGCTGGTGTGTTTACGTCCCCCGTAACTTAGCGGTTCGGCAAAAGAGACCGATAGAATAAGTACTAGGCTTACAAATAATAAGTCCTGTGGTTGATTTGCTCGACTAAAGGTGGTGCTCCAGCATGGCCACAGTCAAATGACTGAAACAAGTAAAAGAGTACGGTATCCGGATTCAGAACCCCTTAACCATACAGCCAGCCACGAACTTACGTTATCAGAATTCAGCACCTCTTAACCATACAGCCAGCCATGAGCATACGTTATCCAGATTTGGGACCTCTTAACCATGCAGCCAACCATGAACTTACTATTGATTCTATAAAGCTGATTGGCTCTCTTTATCCAAAGAACGTTTTTTTTTTAGGACGGGTCACTAACGAATTATAAAAGACTGGTAAATAGTAATTCAGAATGGATAAGTTTCAAATATTCTTTGTCATTCTTAAGGTCTGAAGAGACATTTGTTTTTGGATTTGGTTTGCAAGATTCTTTATATGAGTTCGTATGTTGAAGCATATTCTGTTGTGTCTGGGGAGAGTCATTCTATTTTAGTGCCTTATTATTTAACACACACACCGGTAAAATTTCCACTTATTTCTTATTTTTATTTTCCAAAAATTTTCGTTGCGTCTTGCAACCTTTTCAATAGTTTTGACTCTTCTTGACATTTGTTGTTTTTCAATTAATTTATATCTAGTCCTCATATTTGGTCTTCACTTACCCCATTGGATGACATAAAAGACACAAGGCCATAATAGATACACTTCAATTTCAGCAGCGGATATTCAGGGAAAAATAAAAAGATTTTTGTTTATTAAAAGTTGTGGATGGTCCAACCAGGCAAATAGAAACCTGGGATAAATTTTGAGACACCTGGTTTTGGAAGAAAGTGCCTCTTTTATGCCATCAAATGCGGTAATTCCTAGTTGATTCTTGTCTATTTCGCTCATATTATCTCTTCGTTCGTTGTTGATTTTTATTTCGCTTCATTCTGGCCATCTTTAAGATCTTGGTCCCTCTTCTTTTCAACTTCTCCTCAATTAGAACCTGTAGACTTTTGTTTGCTCTTAAACTCGACATTACTCAATTCGATGATTCTGGTACGAACTTCGATTGGATCTCGTTTAATTCTTCAATATTCTTCACTTGGTATCAAACGACTCTTCTTTGATCTTCACTAATCACTTCACTCGATCTTAAATCTTCGCTTGATGTTTGATCTCCTGAATAAAGTTTGACTTCGCTGAACTCGTGCTTGGCTTGTCCTCCCTCAGTATATATTATTCTTCGTGTCAATAATTCAACGAAGCTCTCGAAACGCCACGAAACACTCCTCAGAAAATTTATAATTGCGTCGGGTCTTATCGGTCGAAGATAATCTCAGATCAATCATCGTCAGAACGCTGTTGTTGTTATTGTTGCTGCTTGATTTTGTTTAACCCTAGGTAAGATTTTATCAAGCGGGTGTCTGATCAAAGGCATTCGAGTCATAATCACTCTGTTTAATTTTCAGATGTAGTATACCTTGGATTACGTATATCCAATGTGTTTTTCTTAGTTTAAGACAAGATGCGACTCGAGGGAATTTTAGCTGCTATTTCAACAAGATCCATCGTCGTCAAAGCGACCTTCCTCGCTGGTTCGGTCCCTAGAGGGTGAACAAATTCAATATAGCTGTGGTTGCTAAATAGACCGACCCCACCATTTTCCATAGAGGGTTCAATTCACTTACAACGACCCTCCCCCCTACTTCAATCTTCATCAAACAGATCTATAACACTCCAGTCGTGACCATCCCATCTTTTTTAAAGATAAGCACCAGCAATATCATTTAACGGGTCCTTTATTCCAACAGCTGAATGCGATTTGATAAAGAAATATGGTTGCTATTTTTAGCTTGTCTAGCAACCGCATATAGGCAGTCTCGTGGAATGAAAGAATTTGTGAGTCTCGGTGTAAAAATGAAATCTGCGTTCTGTGTGGTTTGAGTTGGGAAAAGGTTACTGGACTCCATCTTTGTGCGGTTTGGGTTTGTCCTAACTGGAATCTGAAGAATATAACTTCACATGAAATATTCCTCAATTGACGACCTTTGGCTCCATAATATCATAAAACCTGCAGCTACAGAGATTTGCTAAGGATACTGCCGCCACAGGCAGCGCAAGATCGATAGATCGATCGATCGATATCGAGTCTATCACAAATGAAAGTTTGTTTATGTACTTCCGCTCTCAAACACTTTCATCTCATCATCGCCTCCGCACTCCTCCTCCTCCTCCTTTCTGCTCCTCCCAATTCCTCATCACTATAAGCATCACCACCACCACACCACCCACCACCACCACCACACCACCACCACCACCACCACCAACACCACCAACACCATTATCATCAACACCGCCACAAGCACCAACGCCGCCCGCCGCCGCCGCCGCCACCACCACTACCACCACCACCGCAACCACCACTACCACCACCACCGCAACCACCATCGCCACCACCACGATGAAGTGTAAATCTGTGGATGTGTATGTGACGCCTGTGCGCGTGGAATCTATATTATGTGTTTACTTAAACGCATATCCTCTAATATTTGGATAAACACACACACACACACACACACACACACACACACACACACACACACACACACACACACACACACACACACACTTCACCCTACCTCACCCTTTACCCCGCCCTCTCTGTATGTATGTATATATATATATATATATATATATATATATATATATATGAATATGCATGTATGAATGTATGTATATGTACGTATATTTCTATATTCGTGTGTGAGTGCACGTTTGTATGTGAGTATTCAGTGTACATGTGTGTGTTGTGTGTGTTTGTGTGTGTTTGTGTGTGTGTGTGTGTGTGGTGTGTGTACATTCTTTTGGTTTTGTTGGGAACCATTCTCACCAACCGAGGAGGAGCCGGTTTCAAACTCAGGAACAAGGTTCTCTCAATGGAATTCAGATAATATCAACTAATTTTGTATATACGTATACTCCTTTACTCTTTTACTCTTTTACTTGTTTCAGTCATTTGACTGTGGCCATGCTGGAGCACTGCCATTCTGTCGAGCAAATCGACCTCAGGACTTATTCTTTGGAAGCCTAGTACTTATTATATCGGTCTCTTTTGCCGAAATGCTAAGTTACGGGGACGTAAACATACCAGCATCGGTTATCAAGCGATGTTGGTGGAACAAGCGCGCGCGCACACACACACCACACACACACACAACACACACACACACACACACACACACACACACACACACATATATATATATATATACACGACAGGCTTCTTTCAATTTCCGTCTACCAAATCCACTCACAAGGCTTTGGTGGGCCCGAGACTCTGGTAGAAGACACTTGTCCAAGTTGCCACGCTTTTCATTGGGCCTTGAGCCCAACAATGATACTTCATGCATTGAGTATATATTA
>NW_021825318.1:0-2500 GCF_006345805.1 Octopus sinensis | reverse complement strand
ACACACACGCATACACACTTGTACATTCCAACACATACACACTTATAGACACACACACACTCCCGCTACACACACATCCCGCTACACACACATACACACTTATACACGCACATACACAATTTTTACACGCACATTCCTACACATACACACTTTTATACACGCATACACACTTGTACACACGCATTCCTACACATACACACTTATACACACACATACACACATGTACACACGCATTCCTACTCATACACATTATAGACACACACATCCCCCTACACATACATGCACACTTGTACACACGCATTCCTACACATACACACTTATAAACACGCATACACACTTGTACACACGCATTCCTACACATACGCACTTATACACACGCATACACACTTGTACACACGCATTCCTACACATACACACTTATACACACACATACCCCTACACATACATGCACACTTGTACACACACACTTGTACACACGCATTCCTACGCATACACATTTATACACACGCATACACACTTGTATACGCGCATTCCTACACATACACACTTATACACACACATACCCCTACACACACATACACCCTTGTACACAGGCATTCCTACACACTCACACATACACACTTGTACACACACTTGTACACACACTCACACACACACACTACGCGTACAAACACGCACACCCTACGCCCAGCCAGTCACCACGCATTCCGAACAGTGAATCAGCTCACTTAACAAGGTTTAGTGTTTGCCTGGTTCACGTTGACAGCTGATTGATCGCTTAAAATCGAGATAGTCTAATGGATCGTTAACAGAGGAGGAGGGCTGGAGGAACTACACTGCATCGAGAAATGGGTTTGGCATCGCGGCACCATATACAACACTCACCACATATACATAACAGACTATATATATATTATTATATATAATATATATAATATATATATATATATATATATATATAATATATTGTCCTTTACTAACCGATAGAATAAGTACTAGCTTACAAAGAATAAGTCCTGGGGTCGATTTCTTGACAAAAGGCGATGCTCCAGCATGGCCGCAGTCAAATACTGAAACAAGTGAAAGAATAAAAGAAAGATACGGCGAGCTTCTTTCAGTTTCCGTCTACCAAATCCACACGCAAGACTTTTGGTCGGCCCGAGCCTATCGTAGAGGACACTGCCTAAGGTTGGGACTGAACCCGGAACGTGTGGTTGGGAAGTGTGTGTGTGTCTATTATATACACGCGCATGTGCATATGCACACACATACATGCAAACGTGCATATGTGTAGGGCTTGTTGGTTTCAGGCAAGCGAAGGTGTGTGGTAAGAGCTTGTTTCCCAACCACATGGTTCCGGGTTCAGTCCCAACCTTAGGCAAGTGTCCTCTACGATAGGCTCGGGCCGACCAAAGTCTTGCGTGTGGATTTGGTAGACGGAAACTGAAAGAAGCCAGTCGTATATATGTATCTTTCTTTTATTTCTTTCACTTGTTTTAGTCATTTGACTGCGGCCATGCTGGGGCATCGCCTTTAGTCAAGAAATCGACCCCAGGACTTATTCGTTGTAAGCCTAGTACTTATTCTATCGGTAGTAAAGGACAATTACCCAACAGGGGTATCGAACACAGAGCCATGTGGTTGGGAAGCAAGCTTCTTACCACACAGCCACGACATCTTCGAACAAAAGACCTGAAAAATAATTAAGTTAATTAAGTCTCTTATTGAGATTTTTTTCTAATTAGCTACTTTACTTCTTGCAAGATCAGTGACTGATGGTCGCTTGGTTTTCTGTATATTGAGAGCGGGAGCGAATTCCTGCTATCACCACTGAAGAGGGGCTCAAATATCTCGAAACCGTTCGGTCTGGCGATCCTGTCGTCTGCTAGAAGATGGTGGGAGTTCCCTCCCCTGCTTGCAATATATACCGGATGCAGACTGCACCGATAACTGAATGGTTGAGGCTCTGTCTGGGGTTGAACAGTAGTAACGTCGAACAACCTTTTTGATGTGGCGTTAAACATTACTTTTAGATATTATTCTGAGTAATAGAATTGTTGCTTTTGTTGCTTGTGTTTAGCCCTCGGTCAGCTGAGGTGTGGTAGAATTATGATCAAATATAATCAACAATAATCATCCCTTTTGTTGCATATTTGGGACTAAATCGGTCACAGTCTCCCACCACCTTTTAAGATGTCGAGGGATGATTAGGGAGGAGTTTGGCTCTTGTTTCTAGCGACCACGTAGAGACGTCTTCATTGGAATCATTCTAGATTGTTGATTAAGACCGGGCCAGTAATAATTGAACAGACATATAATCAAAAATGTCCCATCGTGACCATTCCGCCTTTATGTAAAACACTCTGTTATGTCCGACGGTATTTCTTAATACGTGACTTCATCTTGCAGACGATAAGATGGGCACTAGCTGTTATTTCTAACCTGCTGAGATGACCACGTAGAAGCGTCGTCATTATTCGTGTTGTCGTTGCTGTTGCTG
>NW_021825317.1:10000-15838 GCF_006345805.1 Octopus sinensis | reverse complement strand
ATAATAATAATAATAATAATAATAATAATAATAATAATAATATAATAATAATAATAATAATAATAATAATAATAATAATAATAATATTAATAATAATAATAATAATAATATAATAATAATAATAATATGATGATGATGATGATGATGATGATGATCCTTTTTACTATAGGCACAAGGCCTGAAATTTGGGGCAGGGAAATAGTCGATTACATCGACCCCAGTATTTAACTGGTTACTTAATTTACCGACCCCAAAATGATGAAAGCAAAGTCGTCCTCGATGGAATTTGAACCCAGAACGTAAACAAAGATGGACGAAATGCCACTATGAAATGAACGAAATTCCACAGGTGTGGTCGCCGCTTGTGAGGCACGCTTTCCCGCAGCTCGTCTCCATGACCGAACTGCAGTCATGCATCAAAAAGAGGCCGAGAAAGGGCGAATGGCAGCGCGAGTGTCGCGTTGCTCTCAAACAACTATGCCGTCCCGAGTCAACCTTGAGCGACTTCACCACAACCAAAGCATTCTATAGGGGATTAGTGGAAGGGAGGTACGACGACGATCTCGGGGGAGAAACAGACACACAAACACACACACACACATACATACATACATACATACATACATACATACATACATACATACACACACACACACACACACACACACACCATATATATATATACATATATACGACGGGCTTCTTTCAGTTTCCGTCTACCAAATCCACTCACAAGGCTTTGATCGGCTCGAGGCTATAGTAGAAGACACTTGTCTAAGGTGTCACGCAGTGGGACTGGAGCCGGAATCATGTGGTTCGTAAGCAAGCTACTTACCACACATAATGTTTCTTTCAGACAGAGATCGCATCACCTGGTGGTATCACCATACGAATACACAGTTCTTATTCCAGATGAGGCTAGCCAGAGAAGTGTAATGTTCCTTATTTACATTTGTAAATATGCAACATAGATACGCCATCGATCCTTGAAAGAATTTCCTGTATATTCCATGCTTCAGTCTGGACAGAGCATTTGTATACAATGTGTTTACGGAGACATTCGTTTCCAGTGGTAATGAAATCGTATCTCTACAATTACATTTTAAAAATATTATCAGAAATATTGGCATTTTTTGGTGTTGTATTACTCGTTTATTAAATGTAAATGTTACCACAAGATCCATAAAGACCGCAATACAATATTCACTACAAACAAAACCTGAAACTGGATTGAGTTATGATTCAGAAAGGTTCGCAAAAACAAGGATTTCTGCTTAAAGGCACCGTTCCTTCTGCAGATAGTTACATTCGGGTTATATTTATAAAACCGAAATGAAAACACAATGTAAAGAAGTTATGGTTGAATCGACGAATATTATTGCATATATATATATATATGTATCGCGGTTTCGATTCCCAGACCGGGCGTTGTGAGTGTTTATTGAGCGAAAACACCTAAAAGCTCCACGTTTACATTTTTGAACTTAATCAAGTGTGTGTGTATTTGTGTGTGTGTGTGTGTGTGTGTGTGTGTGTGTGAACGTGTGTGTGTGTGTGCTTGTGTGTGTACATGCGTGTCTGTGTATATGCATGCATATGTTTACAAACACAAAACACTCACACACACATACACACACTCGCACATATACACGCTGGCGCGCAGACATTTATTGAGTCACGTGTGCGCAGCTACATTAAATACGTAACGTAGACAAACCAAGCCTGAACACCCGCGCATGCGCACACACGCGCACACACACACATGCGCACATCATCATCATCATCATCATAAACAGCAACAATAACAACAACGTACGTACAGATATGAGTTTTGATTACCAGAAGAGACAAAAAAAAATAAAATGAAATGACGTCAGTAAACGTTTGAATAAGCAGCAACAACAACAACAACAACAACAGCAACAGCAACTGTGGCAGCAACAAGAGTAAACAAACACTACAGGGGAACAAACACAAAACACACAAACAATAACAGTAAAACTCACCACCACCACCACCACCACCATCATTATCATTATCATCATCGTCATCACCGTCATCGCTATCACCACTACCACCACCACCGCTTCTACAACCACCACTACCACTTCACGCAGCCCCCCACCTCATAACTACCACCGCCACCACCACCACCATCATTATCATTATCATCATCGTCACCGTCATCACCAACACCACCATCACCACCACAAACATCAACACCACAACCATCACCACCACAACCATCACCACCACCACCATCACCACCACAACCATCACCACTACAACCACCACTTCCACAACCACCACCACCACTACCACTTCACGCATCTCCACACCCACAACTACCACCACCACTTCCACCCAACGGCCACCCCCACCACCACCACCACAACAACAGCCACCACTTCTACACACGCACAGACACACACACCCATCCCCACTTCCACAACCATACATACATACACATACACACACATACACACACACACACATACACACACAACACACACACACATATATATATATATATATGGAGAGAGAGAGAGAGTTCAAGATGAAGACAGGTGAATGAACAAGCAGGTGTATTAGTTTGACGCTCAGGAAGAATAGAAAAGTCTTTGACGTTTCGAGCCTACACCCTTCGACAGAAACAGATTAGAGAAAAAAATGGAGAACAAAGAAAAATAAAACGGAGATAGGAAAATGTGTAGGGATTAATGGTTCAAGATGACGAAATGACCGGTTATATAAATACATACACACACACACATACACACACACACACATACACACACACACACTCATCTTTATCTATAAAAGTGAAGTTGTGTGTCTGCCTCCTACGATTTAGATTCCTAACTACTCCCACATTTTGCGATGCAGTTTAACCAAAAGCGGGTATCTTATAGTCGTGATTCATATCGAGCCCTTCTGGGTATTAGCGCGCGTCTACGATGAGTCTACGATTAAAAAAAAATTACCACCATTTTTTCCCATTTTTAATGTATTTTTTTGCTATTATATAAGGGAAGTAACTCTCTAAAAATGCTTATATAGTTATTTCCCTTACAAACCCGAGCAACGCTGGGCGATACTGCTACTATATATATAAAGTTATGGCGGCGAGCTGGCAGAAACGTTAGCACGCCGGGCGAAATGCGTAGCCGTATTTCGTCTGTCGTTACGTTCTGAGTTCAAATTCCGCCGAGGTCGACTTTGCCTTTCATCCTTCCGGGGTCGATAAATTAAGTACCAGTTACGCACTGGGGTTGATGTAATCGACTTAATCTCTTTGTCTGTCCTTGTTTGTCCCCTCTGTGTTTAGCCCCTTGTGGGTGGTAAAGAAATATATATATAAAGCTATCTCACACTGTATCACTCTATGCCACACTGCCACCACTACTACTACCATTACAATACTACATTACAAAACACTACACCACCATAACATATCACGAAACCACCATACCACCATGCCGCACCATTTTCCTTGGTCGTCGTTGCTGGGGAAGCGTGGTACTTGTCGCTCTTGATATTGATGTACTTGCATGTGCTTAACAACCCCAGGTGACTTTAGACGTGTAATCTGTGATGAAAGACAATCAAACCATAACTACACCGACTTCATTTTTTTTTGTGGGTGAGTGGGAAGGTAAGAATAGCGTTCACCAGATCACGTTTAAATCACGTGTCGTTTTCGAAAAGATGCGATTTGGTTGCTATTTCTGGCTGATCGAGCGTGCACGTAGAGGATTCTGTAGCCATTTAATGCGAAAAAACCAAAAAAAAAAACCAACAACAAAGAATGAACAACACATTTTGTAGTTTTAAGTGCAGAAAAAGCAAACCGTAAATAAATGAAATATTTATCGTAAACACTTGTGGTTTGTGCAGGAGAGTTCCCAACGCTTAGCTTGTTACTATGGAAACAGGTACCAATATATCTGTGGCTCTCAATTGTCTAAAACTAGCCAAAATTTGCAAATTTTAAAAGCTTTTAACAGCTTACGTATTGATTTATGACGAAAATGAATTTCATGTCAATAATAAGCATACAAACTACATCAATACACCAAATTTGAAATGAATTGTGAGAAAATTGAAGAAACTGAAAAGTGGCAGCCAAACAGAAAAGATCCAGTAATGCTTATGGAATAGAGTTGGGGTGTGTGACAGTGTGATGTGGCTTGGGTGCTGTGTGATCTGAAGTGGTTGGTGTAGTGGTGGTGTGTATGGGGTGTGTAGTGTTGTATAGTGTGATGACGTTGTGAGGTGCACTGTAGTGGCGTTGTAAGGTGTAGTGTTGTATGGTGGTCTGTGGTGTTTGGTGTTATGAGGTGTTGTGTAACGTGGTGTGGTGGCGTTGTGAGGTGTAGTGTTATATGGTGTTGTGTGATGTTTAGTGTTATGAGGTGTTGTGTAACATGGTGTGGTGTTTTGGAGTTGTGAGCTGTTGTTGTGTGACATGGTGTGGTGACGTTGTGAGGTATAGTGTTGTATAATGTGTGGTGTTTTGGTGTTGTGTGATGTGGAGTGGTGGCGTTGTGAGGTGTAGTGTTGTATAATGTTGTGTGGTATTTGTTGTGAGGTGTTGTCTGGCGTAGTGTGGTAGTGTCGTGAAGTGTAGTAGCATATGGTGTTGTGTGACGTGGTGTTGTATGGTGTAATGTACTGCTGTGCGACGACCTCATGTGGCGATATGTTTTGTTGTGTGGTATTGTGTGATGACGTTGTGTGGTATTGAGTGTTACTGTGTAGTGTAGTTCTTCCGACGACGTTGAGTTGTGTTGTGTGATGTCATGTAGGGAGTGTTGTGTTGCGTGGTGGCACGGTGAGGTGTAATCGTGTAATGTGGTGTTGTGTTGTGGACGATGTTGTGTGGTTCTATGTTGTAGCGTTGTGTGTTGTAGTGTTGTGCGACGTTGTATGATGTGATACTGTGTTGTATTTAGTGCTGGTATTGTGGTGCGGTGTTGTTTTAGTCTGTATTTAAATGACATGTTGTGTGGTATCGCGGTGTGACTTGTGTATGTTTTGTTACATGGAAGCGTTGTGTGACATGGTTAGGTCCACTTTGCCTTTCATCCTCTCGGAGGTCGATAAATTAAGTACCAGTTACGTACTGAGGTCAATGTAATCGACTTAATACCTATGTCTGTCCATGTTTGTCCCCTCTATGTTTGGCCCCTTGTGGGTAATAAAGAAATAGGTTATTGATGATGTTATTTAGCACAAGGTAAAGTCAAGGCTGAACAGACCAACGATCAAAAAGCGTTCCAGCTGTGATCGTCCCGTGCTATTTAATATACACAGAATTACATTCTGCAAGGTGTACTTTCATCCTTTCGCTGTTTCTTTTTTTTCCCCCACCTTTTAATCTGGGACAATGAGATTTGGCTGCTATTTAACAATTGGTGGTGGGGTTTGGTTGCATTCAAACAATTGGTGGTGTGATTTGGTCGTATCGTATGGTGTTGTTGTGTGCAGCGGGGAACGTGCTGTGTACGATAGCATGCTGTCCATGTGTGATATCACGTGATGACCTTGTTCTTCCTTTCATTTTGTCCCGCTTCAATGCGCAAGGTCATCGTTTCACACATGACCTGCTGAAAAGTTTTACATTTAAAATGCATAGAAATTGTATGTTTATGTCTATTTGTACAACGAGTGTATATGTATATATGCCTGCTATGTCCCACTTTCTCTCTCTTCTCTCGTAGAATCATCGTTAGCACGCCGGGCAAAATGCTTAAACGGCATTTCGCCCATCTCCGTGTTCTGAGTTCAAGTTCCACCGGAGCCAACATCAGGGCATTTATTTATTTTTATTATTAT
>NW_021825317.1:0-2500 GCF_006345805.1 Octopus sinensis | reverse complement strand
AAATGAAATGTTTTGTCTGTGCGTGCATGTCTGGGTTGGGGAGTGCGACACGAATTTGTCTACGCAAGTGCGCCTTAAGTGTCAATATTTGACTAGGTGCACATGAATATATGCATGCTTGTCGATGTGTGTGTGTGTATGTGTGTGTGTGTGTGTGTGTGTGTGTGTGCGGGGGCGTAAGAGCGGCGATGCACCGGCCGGGAAGAGTTTAGTCGAACAAACAGGCCACGCTCCGTTCTTAATTTAAAAGCCTGGTGCAAGGCTTATAAAGAATTAGTCTTGGGGTCGATTTGCTCGACTAAAGGCGGTGCTCCAGTGTGGCCGCAGTCAAATGAGTGAAACAAGTAAAAGAATAAAAGAATACACACACACATATCTTTATATATAAAAGTCAAGTTGTGTGTCTGTCTCCTACGATTTAGATTCCTAACTACTCCCACATTTTGCGATGCAGTTTAACCAAAAGCGGGTATCTTATAGTCGTGATTCATATCGAGCCCTTCTGGGTATTAGCGCGCGTCTACGATAAGTCTACGATTTAAAAAAAAATTTACCATCATTTTTTTCCATTTTAATGCGTTTTTTCGCTATTATATAAGGGGAGTAACTCTCTAAAAATGTCTACGATGAGTCAACGATTTAAAAAGAAATTTAGCATCATTTTTTTTCCATTTTTAATGCATTTTTTTTGCTATTTTTTTGGCTATAACTCTCTAAAATTGCTTATATAGTTATTTCCCTTACAAACCCGAGCAACGCCGGGCGATACTGCTAGTATATATATATATATATATATATATATATACATGTATGATGATAGACTCTACCGTCGAATACGACGTATGAGCGTTCAGCTTTTTCTGCCGTACGACCTGCACAAATGATTTGTTTTTAGCGATCAAATACATGTGTTGTGCATTAGCTCACTCGCTCCATTAAATCGATGCTGCCCGAACAGGTGTACGGAGTGCCACGCGTCAGGTGTCGAAGTTATCGCAGAACAACGTGAGATGAAGTGTTTTTCTCAAGAACACAACGCACTACTTGGTCTATGAATTGAAACCAGGATCTCGCGATCGTCAGTGTAACACCTTAACTAATATGCTATGCGACAGTTTCCGTCTGCCAAATCCACTCACAGAGATTTTGGTCGATCGGGTTTATAATAGCATATACCTATTTCTTTACTACCCTCAAGGGGCTAAACACAGATGAGACAAACAAGGACAGACAAACAGATTAAGTCGATTACATCGACTCCAGTGCGTAACTGGTACTTAATTTATCGACCCCGAAAGAATGAAAGGCAAAGTCGACCTCGGTGAAACTTGAACTCAGAACGTAACGGCAGACGAAATACCTATTTCTTTATTACCCACAAGGGGCTAAACATAAAGGGGACAAACAAGGACAGACCAAGGGATTAAGTCGATTTCATCGATCCCAGTGCGTAACTGGTACTTAATTTATCAACCCCGAAAGGATGAAAGGCAAAGTCGACCTCGGCGGAATTTGAACTCAGAACGTAGCGACAGACGAAATACCGGTAAGCATTTCGCCCTGCGTGCTAACGATTCTGCCAGCTCGCCGCCTTCCCAAGTTACCATGCAATGGAACTGAGCACGGAAACATGTAGCAGAGAAGAAAGCATGAACATGCAGTTACTGAAAAGAGACATGATAGGCGCAGGAGTGGCTGTGTGGTAAGTAGCTTGCTTACCAACCACATGGTTCCGGGTTCAGTCCCACTGCGTGACACCTTGGGCAAGTGTCTTCTACTATAGCCTCGGGCCGACCAAAGCCTTGTGAGTGGATTTGGTAGACGGAAACTGACAGAAGCCCGTCGTATATATGTATATATATATATATATATATATATATATATGTATGTGTGTGTGTCTGTGTTTGTCCCTCTAGCATTGCTTGACAACCGATGCTGGTGTGTTTATTTCCCCCATAACTTAGCGGTTCGGCAAAAGTGACCGATAGAATAAGTACTGGGCTTACAAAGAATAAGTCCTGGGGTCGATTTGCTCGACTAAAGGCGGTGCTCCAGCATGGCCGCAGTCAAATGACTAAAACAAGTAAAAGAGAAAAGAGACATGATACTTTTTGTCTGCCTGTTCGTGTTCTTGTTCTTTTATGTACACACAATATGAAGTGATCCGTCTATAACTTCCCATTTTATGTTTGCGGTGGTATTGCTTTCCTTTATGTCCCAGAAGTGTTTGGACAGGGATGTTGCGTTCCTTTTGTATATAGCACAGAATGTAATATATGTTGTGTGTATCAGTCTTCAAAGTTTCCACTAGAATGCCTATCTTTTATTATTATGCGTCCTTCCTGTGAAAGTGTTGTTTTATAGATTACGTTTGTTTGTAAGTAATTTCCATGCAATGGAAAGCCATATTTCATGTGCAGTTGCTTCTTTGTTTCGTTGTGTGTTTCTAGTGTGTGTTAGTTTTTAGCGAGTATATGATGAATTTTATGCTTTTTGTGTA
>NW_021825316.1:12500-15823 GCF_006345805.1 Octopus sinensis | reverse complement strand
AATTCGAAAACGTTTTGTCGTCATATTAAACTTTTACTCGCGTGCGTGACAAGCTGTCTCCGGTGGTCAGGCTACCAAATCGGGAGATCAGGAGTTTGGGGGAAAATGGAGTTAACCCTTAGAAATCGCTGATCTTAAGTCCCTTCTGGCCGGGGTGGATAGTATGTGTTAAGTGCCTCAGTTACAGGCCAAAAGCAGAAAATGGCCCTCTGGCTAAAGTATACAAGAATTGAAGGAAGTCTGGGCCCAGTTGTGTGTCAGATAGTAGAAAATATTCCTGTGATTAGGGTCGAAAATTGGTCCCTTAACATATGATCCACAGGCTCACAAACCTGTGAGCATGCCCTGTTGTCACATGAACCAGTCGCTCAGGCTAAGGGTTATGAGGTTAAGAATATTTTAAATTCGAAAACGTTTTGTCGTCATATTAAACTTTTACTCGCGTGCGTGATAAGCTGTTTCCGGTGGTCAGGCTAGCAAATAGGGAGATGAGGAGTTTGGGGGGGGAAATGGAGTTAACCCTTAGAAATTGCTGCTCTTAAGTCCCTTCTAGAAGTACGTGTTAAGTGCCTCAGTTATAGGCCAAAAGCAGAAGATGGCCCTCTGGCTAAATTATACATGAATTGGAAGGAGTTATGTAGAAAATATTCTTGTGATTAGGGTGGAGTGTTGGTCCCTTAACATATGATCCACAGGCTCACAAACCTGTGGGCATGCCCTATTGTCACATGAACCAGTCGCTCAGGCTAAGGGTTAAAAGAACCTGCATCTCAAAGATAAACACTAGAGAGCAGAAAACAAACAGAGCAAACTATAAATAAACCGGCTGAATGCAAAAAGAAGTAAAAAAAATCTTGTATCTTCAGACTCTGGCATAGCATAGGAAGCGACAGGAGCCATGTGCTATTTTCAAACGGGTCAAACACTGTTGCATGTCTTTCATCCGTTTGAAAATACTTCTGCAGCTGCTACGATGTTTTAGCTTATAAGGTTATTGATTAATTTTATGAATTTTAGTTTCCAGACTTATTGCGATAGCGAAGCACAGTAGTTCTGATGTAATGGGTGCGGTATTAACATCTGGTTTCGAGTGTATTTTCCGTGAACCCTACGTGACTCTCTGTACTATCTGCAGTTGTTATCGCTGGTGTAGTACACAAGTGCCTTTGGGAATGAACTGAACACATGGACAGGGTGTTGTCATAATTATAATTACAATGTTTTGTGCAAAAAAAATCATTTCTCGAAAAAATAAATAAATTCTACAGAAACACAATCACATTCTCATGCTCGCCCCCACACACTCACTATTAAAAGTGCAGGTCACATTCAATCACCCTTCGGAGTAACCTTGACACATTTCGGTAACACTGCTGTAGAATCTCTGCACAGATTTATTAGTGTTGTTGTGGTCACTGTTTTGTCATTATTGTTGTTGTTGTTGTTGCTGTTGCTGTTGAGCGTAGCGGTCTTCGTCCCAGAGCTCTCAAGATCGCGCCTCTGTAGTGGGAGAAGTCCGAAACGTGATCCTTTGACATTCGTAAGACCCGCAGAAGAGAAAGCAGGTCAACCCCCCCCCCCGACACCGAGAGCATCGACGGATGGATGAATGCGCATCCAGGCTCTTGTCGGGGACAAGAAACAGGTAGAAAGAGTGAGAGAAAGTTGGAGCGAAAGAATACAACAGGGGTCGCCACCACCCCCTGCCGGAGCCTCGTGGAGCTTTAGGTGTTTTCGCTCAATAAACACACACAACGCCCGGTCTGGGAATCGAAACTGCGATCTTCCGACCGCGAGTCCGCTGCCCTAACCACTGGACCATTGTGCCTCCACTGTTGCTGCTGGTTGTTGTTGTCGCTGTTACTGCGGTTGTTTTTCTTGTTTTGTTATGCTGTTGCAGTTGTTCTTCATGTCATTGTTATTGATGTTGTTCCTGTTGCTGCTGCTGTTGTTGTTGTTGTTGTTGTTGTTAAGCGACAAGGTGGGTAAGGGTGATTTCACTGCGTCCGTTCTGTGGGTTGCCGTTCAAGAATTTGGACCTGGAGATCTCCATTTCCAGGGACTTCGAGGGTCACCTCCCAGTGGTGTCGGGCGTCAACGAAGAACCCTCGACTACAACAATACGACCAAACTCTCTCTCTCTCTCTCTCTCTCTCTCTCTCCCAGTATATATCTCAAATTCTAATTTCTGTATTTTTTTCTTGCGTGTTGTAACGTACTTATAAAATACTTCATGTGATATACATACTATGCATATATATGGTGTATGTATATATTGTATATATATATATATATATATATATTAATATATATATATATATATCGGTCTTTCAAAATGTGACTTCGTGTGTACCGTTGGCGATTTTTTTTCTCTGTCTTCCCTTCTCTGGATCTTTCCTTCTCCTATGTTTCCGACGAAGAGCTCCGCTCGAAACGTTAAACCTCCTTCCTTCTTTCCTGAGCGTCAAAAATACTATATTTGTTCCACGTCCTCGCGTTGTGTTTTTTTTGTGCTTTTTGTTTGGGTTTTAACTATATATATATATATATATATATATACATACATATACATGCATATATATATATATATATATATATATAATATATATTATACATACATATACATGCATATATATATATATATATATAATTACATGCCATATAATATATATATATACATATACATGCATATATATATATATATATATATATATATATATACCCTAATATACATGCATATATATATATAATATATATATATACATACATATACATGCATATATATATATATACTATATATTATAATACACATACATATACATGCATATATATATATATATATATATACACACATACATATACATGCATATATATATATATATATATACATACATATACATGCATATATATATATATATATACATTACATATACACATATATAAATATATATACACACAGACGCACACAAAAACAGATACATATATACACACCATATATATATATATAATATTATATATATATATATATATGTTATATATATAATTATATGTATGTAAACTTACGTGTGTGTGAAGCAGGCAGTAGTTTGTAAAAACACGGAATGTAAAACTAACATCCGGTTAGTTCGTCCATTGGCGCCGAACAGAGTTTTGGATGCAATTTCACGGCGCACGTGACATATCCAATCAATCTATTTCCTCCTCCTCACACCCTCACCTTCATTACAACCAACACCAAGGCCATGGAACCTTGTACCTCGCTCGGGCAGCTGGAAATAGCAGCCAAAACCTTCCTCAAAATATGCCCTGTTGAGTTATATAAA
>NW_021825316.1:0-7500 GCF_006345805.1 Octopus sinensis | reverse complement strand
CCCCCAACCCTAACCCAAACCCTAAACCTAACTAACCCTAACTTTAACCCTAACCCTAAAACAGATTGAAATGCAATAGATCGATACTAGGGTCATAATTATGGGTGACAATTTATATGACACCGCTAGAAAAAACTGCCGTTCAAACCGAAAAGATCCTATATATATATATGATGTAGGCCTCCGTGTTGAGTGTGAGGCCGTGTGGGAAGATGAAGGTGATCACTCCACGCACCATGATATTGACTGGATGTTTGATTTTTATCACTCTCGGTACATGTCCTAGGATTGCACTGTTCTCAGATTGATACCGAAACACTCTGAAATGCCCGTATTGGAGCTTCCGGCGTGAATGCCAAGCAGTACAGCTTGTCGTTTCCAAATTCCTGGCTGATTGAATTGCGTCATGGTGCTGGTTTTCTCACAGACGGTGCCCAACTGACCCTACTATACTGCGTAGTCAACAAAATCAAAAACAAACAATGCGCATGCGCAAAATTTACCCATCGCACCCTGTATGTATACGAGGGATGCTGAAAATTTGCTGGCCTTAAGGGTTTCGTGAAAGGCCTGGTTGGCGTGAAATGAACATGTGCAAATGGCTGAGTACACTACAGACACTCTCTCTTTTACTCTCTTTTACTTGTTTCAGTCATTTGACTGCGGCCATGCTGGAGCACCGTCTTTAGTCGAGCAAATCCACCCCGGGACTTATTCTTTGTAATCCCAGTACTTATCCTATCGGTCTCTTTTGCCGAACCGCTAAGTGACGGGGACATAAACACACCAGCATCGGTTGTCAAGCAATGCTAAGGGGATAAACACACACATATATATATATATATATGCATTTATACGACGGGCTTCTTTCAGTTTCCGTCTACCAAATCCACTCACAAGGTTTTGGTCGGCTATAGGCTATAGTAGAAGACACTTGCCCAAGATGCCACGCAGTGGGACTGAACCCGACGCCATGTGGTTGGTAAGCATGCTACTTACCACACAGCCACTCCTGCGCCTTAACGAGAACACTTAACGTAGTTGTCAGGGATATCCAGTGTTACATTGCTTCCCCTTTGAATTACTGGTACGACTCAGTTTTGCCAGCTGAGTGGACTGGAGCAACGAGAAATAAAATGTCTTGCTTAAGGAGACAGCGAACCACTGGGAATCGAACTCACAACATTACGATCGTAAGCCGAATACCTTAAGCACTACGCTAAGCGCCTTCACATAGGAAATTGAAGTTTCACCTCTTTACAATAGCCTTGTGTGTTCACTTGCAAAGTTGTGGGTGTGTGCGCGAGTATAAGAATGAATGTGCGTGTGTGTGTTGGTGTGTGTGCGAGTATAACTCTCTTTACTCTTTTACTTGTTTCAGTCATTTGACTGCGGCCATGCTGGAGCACCGCCTTTAGTCGAGCAAATCGACCCCGGGACTTATTCTTTATAAGCCCAGTACTTATTCTATCGGTCTCTTTTGCCGAACCGCTAAGTAATGGGTACGTAAACACAGCAGCATCGGTTGTCAAGCAATGCTAGGGAGACAAACACAAACGCACACACGCATATATATATATATATATACATATATACGACAGGCTTCTTTCAGTTTCCGTCTACCAAATCCACTCACGAGGCATTGGTCGACCCGAGGCTATAGCAGAGGACACTTGCCCAGGATGCCACGCAGTGGGACTGAACCCGGAACCATGTGGTTGGTTAGCAAGCTACTTACCACACAGCCACTCCCACTTCATAAGTATGAATGTGTGTGTGTGTGTGTGTGTGTGTGTGTGTGCGTAATATAATGGCGATGCCACGATGTAATGTCTTTCACCTTCCACGTAGACAACTTCCATTCCTCTCACACACACGCACTACACCACCACCACTACTACTACTACTACTACTACTACTACTACTATTACTACTGCTACTATTGTCACCACAACCACTACACCTGCCTCCCCCACCCCACCACCATCACCAGTACACCACTACTACTATTACCAAAACTAGCTCCAATACAACTACTACTATCACCACCACCACCACCATAACCACTACTACTACTAATAATAATAATAATGCTAATAATACCACCACCAGCCCCCCACCATCACTTCTACCTCCACCACCTCCACACCACTACTAATAATAATAATATTACTACTACCACCACCACCACCACCAGCCCTACCACCACCACCTCCACCACCACCTCCACACCACTATTAATAATAATATTACTACTACTACTACCACCACCAGCCCACACCATCACCATTACCACAACCACCACCAGCCCCATCACAACTACTACTACTACCAATACCACCACTACCACCACTACTACTACAACTACTACTACTACTGCCACCACCCACCACCACTATCACCACCACTACTGCTATTACCATCAAAACCACCACCACCACCTTTACTACTATTACAAGCACCAGCACCCTCCACTACTACTACTACTACCAACCCCACCACCATTATCGGGGTCAACGCCTCTCCACCACCATGACCACCACCACCACAACCACCTGCTGCATGTTAATACATCACAAATGCTGACTTGGCTGCACCACGCACGTGCATTCGTTTACACTTTGTGACGTCATCAGAGGGTGGCGCGGATGGAAGGGCGGGGAATGCGCTTGAGAAACCGAAACTACAGCCCAGACGATATGTGTGTGCGTGTGTGTGTGTGTACATATATCTGTGTGTGCGTATATGTGTGTGTGTCTGTGTGTGTGTGTGTGTATGTGTCTATGTAGTTGTATAATTGTGTGAGTGCTGGCAGCTTTGTGTTTCTGGATCAGTATTGTGTGTGCATTTGTGTGTGTGTGCATGTGTGTGTGCATGTGTGTGTGTGTGCGTGTGTGTGCGTGTGTGTGTGTGTTCCTGTGTGTGTGTGTTTGTGTGTGTGTGTGTGTGTGTGTGCGTGTGTTCATGTGTGTTTGTTTGTGTGTGCGTGTGTGTGCGTGTGTGTACGTGTGTGTGTGTGTGTTCGTGTGTGTGTGTGTGTGCGTGTGTGTGCGTGTGTGTGTGCGTGTGTGTGTGTGCGTGTGTTCATTTGTGTGTGTGTGTGTGTGTGTGTGCGTTTGTGTGTGTGTGCGTGTGTATTCATGTGTCTGTTTGTGTGCGTGTTTTTATGTGTGTGCGTAGAGATTTGCTGTGATATGTGTGTAAGAAATGTGTGTGTGAATGTGTGTGTATGTATGCGTATGTATTTGTAGCATGTGTGTATGTATTTATGTATCGCTGTATGTTTTCCTATAGTTGTGTATGTGTTGGTATGTGTACGTGTGGTTGTCTATGTACGTAATGCATATGTTTGTGTGTGTGTGTGTGTGTGTGTGTGTGTGTATAGATCTCTATTGTGTGCGCGTGTGTGAAGGTATGTGTGTGTATGCGTGTGTTTACGGTGAGTGAACAGTGGCGAATGATAGCTGACTGGTAATTGATGGCGAGTGGTTAATGGTTGATAAAGGAAGACATCGGGGAGGGTAGTAGAGGATTGATAATGAATGATGGATGACAGATGGCAAATGGTGGATGGTCGATGACTGATGGTGAGCGGTGTGTGATTAATGATTAGTAGTGGATGGTGAGTGATGCATGGTGGATGGTGGAAGACAGAAGGGGATTATGGAGGACTGATAATGATTGAAGAATGAAGGATGAGGGATACCAAGTGGTGGATGATTGATGGTTGATGGTGAGTGGTGGGTGGTTGATAATTGATGCGGGATGGTGAGGGATGAATGGTGGTTGATGGAAGACTGAAGGTGAGTAGTAGAGGTTTGATGATGAATGATTGATAGAAAATTGTGGATGGTTGATGATTGATGGTGAGGTATGAATGATTGAGGGCGAGTGATGCGACGTGCATCCTGAGAGGTAGAAGATAGAGGATGGTGGAAGATGGATGACGAATAGTGAGTGGTGAGTAATGGAGAGTGAATTTTGAGTGATAAATGATGTTTCATGCTACTTGGATGTACAGATGTTGGCGAATAAGAGGGTTTGTTGGTGACATGCTCGACGACGACGATGATGATGATGATGATGATGATTATGATATATGTGTGGTGGGGGTATGTGTGTGTGTGTGCTGATTAATGAAGACGCTACAATGCATAACGATAGTGACGCAAGGTAAACTTACGAGTATGCGTCTTTAGTAAAAGTAATCGTAGCTTCGCAGCCTGGCTCTGAATATTGACAGTCTGTGTACTTTCCACACCAAAGGTTAAAAATATACATTCTTCTTCGCATCGTGTTGCTTTTAATTAATTCACTTAGCTAGCGCTTGCACTATTATGCAAATTAGACAAGCCTAGTCAGCCCTGCGTCAGATTGTGTTTACTATAAATAGCAATAAGTCAATTTTTCTCAGGAAATGAGCGACTAAGAATATCTCAATGTGTTTGACCTCATCCTTCACACTTTCATACGGAATTCTTTTTTCATCTTCCATTTTTAATCAAAATATTCAGAAAGATATAAAAAAAATTGTTAATTCTTAAAATGCAATACCATAAAAATTAATAGCTTTTTGCATCACGAGGTTCTTTAATAGAAAAACTATCAAGTGGTAGCATTAAATCTCTGTCTTTTATCGTTTGCTTAAGTCATTGGACTGCGACCATGCTGGAGCACCGCCCTCAAGATTTTCTGTCGAACAGATCGATCCTAGGACTAATTTTTTGTTTTGTCTTTTTGCTGAGCCGCTAGCTTACGGGGATGTACACAAACCAACACCGGTTGTCAAGTGTAAAGACACACATACGGACACATGTGTGCGTGTATTATGTGTGTATATATATATATGTGTGTGTGTGTGTGTGTATGCGTGTGTGTGTGTGTGTGATGGGATTCCGCATAGTTTTCGTTTACCCGTTTCGCTCACTCGGCATTGTTCGGCCGGGGACCATCGTAGAAGATACTTGTCCAAGGTACCGCATAGTGGGACTGAACCCAGAATCATATGCTTGAAAAGTGAGCTTCTTACCCACCCACACAGCCTTGCCCACGCCTAGACAAATGAATTAAATCACAATATCATTCACCCACGACCACCACCACCAACCACTTTCTCGTTGTATAGAAAATAACAAACACGGGAAACAAAATAATCGATTTGCTGTATTTTTCTGGTGACCTGGGGCGTGGCTGTGTGTTTAGGGGTTTGGGTATTACTATTCGAATTTATGATTCAGAATAAATCCTGCTGCTTGATCCCTTGGGCAAAGCGTCTTGTACTACAGTCCCGGGGGCCGACCAAAGCCTTGTAAGTCGTTTCGGTAAACGGAAACTGAAAAACCCTCGTCGTATAAATGTGTGTGTGTGTGTGTATTTATTTTAGTTGTGCTTTATGGTAGTGTTGGCTCTGGGTTCTCCTGTTTGTGTGGCATGGTGCAGGATCCTGTTGACAGACATAGGATCTTCCAGCAGCCACCCTCTTGACCCAGGCCAGCACTACTCCAACACGGAGGTTTCCGACCCCATAACTGAAGTCGATTCGGTAAACGGAAACTGAAAAGCCCTCGTCGTATAAATGTGTGTGTGTGTGTGTGTGTGTGTGTGTGTGTGGTGTGTGTGTGTGTCTGTGTCTTGGTGTCTGCGTTTGTCTCTCCACCGCTTGACAACCGGTGTTGCTTTGTTTACGACCTCGTTACTAAACGGTTCAACAAAAGAGAATGATAGAACATGTACCAGACTTGAAAGAAAAAATTAATAATAAGTACCAGGGTCAATTCGTTCGACAAAATCCCCGTCATGGTGGTGCTCCAGCATGACCGTTGCCCAATAACTACAAAAAAGACAAAAAAAAAGCAAAAGGTGGGCCTGTGCGGCACATAGCTCCAGCTACGCCATAGATCACAAGTGTTGTTTGTCGTGACGTCGGCATCCGATCGTGTTGTATCATTATTCATTCGCTAATTTTATTAATTTCTCCTCCCGTTCATTGTCTCGGCAATGGACAAACTGGAAACAGTGAATGCAACGGCAATAATATCTCGGAATCACTGTACCATGATGTCAGACAATGATTGTCAATAGTCACGATCGGTAATTATATCCCACGACAACGAGTTTATGTTTCAAGCAATCCTATCGTGTTGAAAATGGTAAAAACTGACGTCTGGAAATGTTCATCTTAGATTATCTGTACCAATTTAGAAATGAAAGCAGCGATAGACGAAAATGTCTATCGCTGCTTTCAGTCAACAAGCAGTCTTTCTTTTTTTTGTTTTTGTTTTTTTAATTCTTTTTATTTTTCTTTGCTTTCCTGGCAATAACGAATTAAGATTATTAAGTTTGCTGGATATGTTGCTAAGGAAAGAGATATCATGCTTCATGATTTATAGCAATAAAGGAAGCGGAAGGTGGGGGTGTTTTGTTGCAAAAATATATTCTATAATTTCTAACAAACATTCCGAAAAGCGAAGAACACACAGAGTACAGTTGCCTTTTGACAAGCATCCTACTTTCAGTACGAAATATATGATACAAAATGCTTCATCATTATTATTAAGACGGTAAGGTGGCGAGCTGGCAGAAACGTTAGCAGATCGAGCGAAATGCTTAGCCGTATTTCGTCTGCCGGTACGTTCTGAGTTCAAATTCTGCTGAGGTCGACTTTGCCTTTCATCCTTTCGGGGTCGATTAAATAAGAACCAGTAACGCACTGGGGTCGATGTAATCGACTTAATCCGTTTGTTTGTCCTTGTCTGTCCCTTCTGTGTTTAGCCCCTTATGAGTAGTAAAGAAATAGGTATTTCGTCTGTCGTTACGTTCTGAGGTCGACTTTGCCTTTCATCCTTTCGGGGTCGATTAAATAAGTACCAGTTACGCACTGGGATCGATATAATCGACTTAATCCGTTTCTTTGTCCTTGTTTGTCCTCTCTGTGTTTAGCCCCTTGTGGGTAGTAAAGAAATAGGTATTTCGTCTGCCGTTACGTTCTGAGCTCAAATTCCGCCGAGGTCGACTTTGCCTTTCATCCTTTCGGGGTGAATGGCCTTGATAGCCAGAAGCTGAAAAAAAACCGTCATATATGTGTGTGTCTTTGTGTCTGAGTTTGTCCTTCGCCGTCGCTTGACAACTGTTGTCTGTGTGTCTACGTGCTCGTAACTAAGCGGTTCAGCAAAGAGAACGATAGAATAAGTACCAGGCTTCATACAAAAAGAAAAAAGCTCATACATACACACACACATATACACGCATACACTCACACACACATATACACACACATACACACACACAAATACACACACACATACACACACACACACACTCACACACACACTCACACACACACTCACACATACATACACTCACATATACACACACATACACACACTCACACATACACACACACATACACACATACACACACATACACACACTCACACATACACACGCATACACTCACACTCGCACATACACACACACATACACACACTCACACATACACAC
>NW_021825315.1:10000-12500 GCF_006345805.1 Octopus sinensis | reverse complement strand
TTAAATTTCATACTCATTCCCTCAATGATATTTATAATCCAACAAAAAGGAAAAAAAAAAAAAAATTCTGCTTCTGCAATACCATTTGATTTCTGCTCTGTAAAGTAATATCTGTTGAAATATGTGAAAAAAAAAATCAAAATGTGAAATTGTCTTTAAAGTGTCACTGGGGGTACCTCCTGCAAAAGAAGTGTTTCTCAAAGCTGCGGCTTAAAACCGTTGTCATAACATTTTCAGCCGATATAACTGCTTCCACGTTGAAAGAGTCCTATAACAAATAAAGCCATAACTAACATAGATATAAAACATCACATTTGTATATGTATGTATGGATGTTATTATTAAATTTTATTTCAAGATTTCTGGCCAATAGAAAAAGAACCGGTTTCTAACCTAGATCCAAGGGTCCTTCATTGGAATTTCAGCATCAGCAACAGGGTATGTCTGTATGTCGTGAAGGCGCGTGGCTTAGTGGCTAGGGGCATTCGGTTCATGATCGTAAGGTCGTGAGTTCAATTCCCGGCCGTGCGTTGTGTCCTTGAGGAAGACACTTTATTTCACATTGCTCCAGTCCACTCAGCTGGCAAAAATGAGTAGTACCTGTATTTCAAAGGGCCAGCCTTGTCACACTCTGTGTCACGCTGAATCTCCCCGAGAACTACGTTAAGGGTACACGTGTCTATGGAGTGCTCAGCCACTTACACGTTAATTTCACGAGCAAGCTGTTCCATTGATCGTAGCAGCTGGGACCCTCGTCGTCGCAAACGATGGAGTGCTCCTTATTTCTGTCAGTCTGTCTGTAAGTATGTATGTGTGTATGTATGTATGTATGCATACACATATACATACATACACGCATGTATGTATGTATGTAAATAGGTATATATGTGTTTGTAGAGGTGGTAAGCGTTTCAACCAACTCCTGTACTCGGCTGTCGTTTTGTTCGTAAAGTCCGAAAAGATTGAGCGTTATGAATGACAACTTTGGTACCACTTCAGCTCAGAATTTAAATATATGCAAATAAATACCGCATGATATTTTGTCTGATAATCTACCGATTCTTCTGATCCACCAACTCTATGTTGCAAACATTGCTACATAAGTCAATAAGTTCGGAAGGAGGTGCGTACTTGTGTCAGTTAGATCAAGTACAATATATTCCCTGGTGATGGGGAAATGAGAAGCAAATTTTAACCCAGTGAAATTTGAACTAGTATATATTGGTTTATCCGGAAAGTTCATACCGATTTTTAAAGGAAAGAAACGGTCAATTAATACTTGCCATTACATTTTTAATCAACCAAATATGAACCATTTTGTTGCATAATGCGTCTCCATCTTTCCTTTAACTTCAATATATCTCCTTCCCAGAATTGAGGTGGTTTATGGCAAAGAATTCAAGGTATCTCTTTACATCATCCAAGGAATTGATATTTTTACGATTAAGACTATTCTGCAGAAACCTGAATAAGTGGAAATCCGAAGGAGCAATATCTGGTGAATATGGAGGTTGGGGTAACACATCCCAGCCGAGCTGCAGCAATTTTTGTCTAGTTCCCAAAGCCTCAAGTGCCAAAAATGGTGTGTAGTTGTCGATAAAATAAGTATCAGTCGAGCACTGGGTTCGATGTAATCGACTCATCCTCTCCCCCGAAATTGCTGGCTTTGAGCCAAAATTTGAAAGCAGGACAGGTTGAAACAATAGACAACAACAATAACAACAACAGCAATGCTTGCATTCTTAAAACATTCTGCTTGAATACTTACCAAAACACTACATTATAATATGCCAGAAGGCGGTGAGCTGGCAGAAGCGGTAGCACGTCGGGCGCAATGCTTAGCGGTATTTTGTCTGCATCTACGTTCTGAGTTCAAATTCCGCCGAGTTTAACTTTGCCTTTCATCCTTTCGGGGTCGATTAAATACGTACCAGTTACGCACTGGGGTCGATGTAATCGACTTAATTCGTTTGACTGTCATTGTTTGTCCTCTCTGCGTTTAGTCCCTTGTGAGTAGTAAAGAAATAGAAATAGGTATTTCGTTCTGAGTTCAAATTCCGCCGAGGTCGACTTTGCCTTTCATCCTTTCGGGGTTGATGAATTAAGTTCCAGTCGCGTACTGGGTCGATCTAATCAACTGGCTCCCGCCGACCAAAATTTGCGGCCTTGTGCGTAGAGTAGAAAAAATTATAATATACAAGTCTACACTTCAACACGTTTAAAAAAAATATTACATGCACTAACAAGTCACTTCACCAACAACTAAAAATAAAACGAGAGAAAAAACAATAATGAAATACAAAAAGTATATCACTTGATGATAAAGCAACGAAGCACAAACTCAAGTAGTTTCTTTTTACATCTTTATTTTCATTTTACGTGTGTACTACTTTGTTGAGGCCACAGACACAGGCACCCACATTTTATAAAATATAATAATTTGACATTATAAGCGCTGGCAGAATTGTTAGTAAAGAAATAGGTATTTCCTCTGCCGTTA
>NW_021825315.1:0-5000 GCF_006345805.1 Octopus sinensis | reverse complement strand
TTATACAGTTTCGTAATTATCTAAACTGTTACAGGTAGTTAAGACATACAGTAGTCTCCTCACTATTTACTTTCCAATATTTATAATAATAGGTGAGCTGGCAGAATCATTAGCCCACCAAATCAATTGCTAAGCGGCATTTCATCAAGCTTTACGTTCCGACGTCGAATTCTGCCGAGGGCAACGTTGCCTTTCATCCTTTAGGGGTCAATAAAATAAGTTGATCGACTATCTCCTCCTGAATTTTCAGGTTTTGCGCCTATAAATAGAAAGAATTATTTATTGTAGCTGCATCAGCACGAATAAGAATTAAGAATTGACGAATTCTGACTAATTCTGAATTCAAGATTAGAAGGTAGATGTAATAATGCAAAGGTCGTATAGATCTAGAGAGAGAAGTAACATGACGTAACAATTAATCTCGGCGGTTGTAACAGATATTTTTTTCTTTCCTCGATGAAAGCATATCTATTTTATCTACCACGTAGTTAATCACGATGAAGTATTAAAATTAGTATTTGCAAGAAATCATTGTCAGGAAAACTTCCTTTTGCTTCGGAAGAAAAGTGAAAAATTTGCATTAACGGAAAGATGTAGAAGTACAGATAATAGAAATAATTATGTGTAATTGTAACCAAGCTTATAACCAATTTTTTTTGTTAATTGCCGACAGCCAAAGTTTCACCACTACTTTCTTTCTTCATTAACAATGGCAATGTTCACAACGATGACAACAAAAGCGAAGATGACTACGATTGCGGCAATGTCAACGAAGACAACGATGACAATGATTACAACGATACAATAAAAGAAACAATGAAATCTATGAAAACAATGTGAATTATGTCAACCAATACAACGATGACAACAAAAGCAAAGATGACGGCTGTTGTGACAATGTCAACGATGGAAAGGTTGCAATTATAACAACGATTGACAACAGCTGCAACGATGATAACAAGGAGGAGCAATGGAAACGATGCGAATTAAGACAAATGATAGCAATGATGGCGGTAATAGCAAAGATGATGACGATGACAATAACAAAACCTTGAAACCTATATGTCAAAAAGGAACATTCTACGTGGGGACTTATTTAAATGTCATCCAAATATCCTTCATAATTCTTTTTATCATGTTTAACAATTAAGTAGCGGACATCACCAATTGATGTTTCACTAGAGAACAGCGGAAATCAACTGATGTTTCAAAATGTGTACAAGAATACGGACCTTGTCGAAAGAAAGTGCATATTTTACAACACGTGCGAGATACTCAAAATTATTAAAGTTTTTATACATATTCAACGTAGTATAACTCTTTAAACTCTTTTACACTTTTACTTCTTTCAGTCATTTGACTGCAGCTATGCTGGAGCACCGCCTTTAGTCGAGCAAATCGACCCCAGAACTTATTCTTTGCAAGCCTAGTACTTATTCTATCGGTGTTTTTGCGGAACCGCTAAGTTACGGGGACGTAAACACACCAGCATCGTTTGTCAAGCGATGTTAAGGGGACGAACACAGACACACAAACATATACACACACATACATACATCTATATATATACATATATACGACGGTCTTTCCGTTTCCGTCTACCAAATTCACTCACAAGGCTTTGGTCGGCCCGAGGCTATAGTATAAGATACTAGCCCAAGGTGCTACGCAGTGGGGAAGAACCCAGAACCATGTCGTTGGTAAGCGAGCTACTTATCACACATCCCTTCCTATAAAAATTATCATTTAGAAAAAGAGATGCTGCTTTGGTTTTGGATTTTGCTCGGTTAGCACAAACGTTCATATAACCCTCTCCTACTGTAATAGAATAACGTAACCTGGGTTACATCATATCCAGTGGCATTGAATTTGAAGCTGTTAGTTTTCTCCGCTCCGTTCATTTACATATTTGCAATTGGGTGTGATTTGAACAAAATGGTAGCGGTTTCAACTTTAGGACTTGTTGCTGTTATTGCTGCATCTGCTGTTGTCAGCTACCATCTCTTTTTTGCGCGACCAAACAGCTAAAACTTTATGATACTGCACGTTATCTTCCATATTAATAGTGGAAAACAATGCAGACCCTAATACAACGCCAAAATTCGATCAAACCGAACGTTACTGTCGTTATTTAGGGTGGTAACTTGAAGTTTAACAAAGCGGTTTTAGACATACAAAAATGTAGGCTACTCAAGATTGGAACCCCTTTGATATTAAAGGTCTTCTCTGTCAAAGGCCTACTTGAAGCTAAACAACAAAACTGCTATCATCACTACAACCACTAAAAGCAACAACATCAGTGAAGGTGCAATGGCCCAGTAGTTAGGGCAGCAGACTCGCGGTCGTAAGAACGCTGTTTCGATTCCCAGACCGGGCATTGTGAGTGTTTATTGATCAAAAACACCTAGGCTCCAAGAGGCTCTGGCGAAACTGGTGGTGAATCCCGCTGTACTCTTTCACCACAACTTTCTCTCACTCTTTCTTCCAACTTCTGCCACAAAGCAGAGGAACCATGGTGTAACCCACTATGGTGTGGTAAACTTTCAGACTCCAGTCTAGATTGCGAATCCGCTGTACCCCTAGGATGGTTCAGCTCTCCACCCGTTAAAAAGCCACCGTTACGGAATGAGGATAACAGCGTAGCTTTCGCGCCCGTGCAACCGCCAATCTATCGCGTGTGGTGGGTGGATCTTCAAGTTGCTACACGCATTCTTAGTAGCTTAGAGTAGGCTCGAATTAGAGACTATTCTTTGTGGCTAATGAGGTGAGTCCTGATTGGAAGAAAAGAAGAAGAAGAAGGAGAAAAAGACATCGACAACAACAACATACATCTAGTTTACTACTCTGCCCATCAGTATACCTATTAAAAAAGCCCACACGCACACACAAAATACAAAACCCTCAGAGATATTATTAAAAGAACTATTCAGTAGAGAGTGTGTACGTTGTAGCGGCAGCGACAGAAGCAGCAGCAGCAGTAGCAGCAGTCAAAGGTGGTAATTAGTCGGCCATGTTAATCAGTAGTCAGTCTGAAAGACAGGCTTCCAGAGCTCGTATTCATTCACTCACCTTTTCCATCCTTGTTCTTTCGAAATTGATATTTCAAATTTCCTTTAGTTTCTTTCTTTCTTTCTTTATTTCTTTCTTTCTTTCTTTCTTTCTTCTTCTTTCTTTCTTTCTTTCCTTCTTTCTTTCCTTCTTTCTTTCTTTCCTTCTTTCTTTCCTTCTTTTTTTCTTTCTTTCTTTCCTTCTTCTTTCTTTCTTTTTATCTTTCAACCTTTCCATCTTGCAACCAAATTTTCCTCGTTCACATTTTTCTTTCATGTTCCTTTTCTCTTTCATTTCTCTTTAATTTCGTTTACCTGTTTCCATCATTTCTTTCATTCTTCACCCATCTTTTTCTTTCTTTCTCTCTTGCGTATGTCGATTTTTCTTTCTTCACTCCTTCCTTCCTTCTTGCTTTCGTTCTTTTCCTTAACTCTCTTTTTCTCCTTTCATCCCTATGTCTTACTTCATTTATTTCTTCTTTTTACTCCGTTTTTTTTTATTAATTCTGTTTTTCGTTTCATTCACCCATTCGTTAATTAATTCATTCGTTGTTTCTTGTGTCTGTCAATATTTCTTTCTTTCGTTGCTTCTTCATCTTTCATTCTCTTTTATGTTTACCTCACATATTCCCCATCTTCCTGATATCGTTTCTTTCTTTCTTTCTTTCTTTCTTTCCTTCTCTATTGCTTTCCTTCTTCCTTCCGTTCTTTCTTTCTTTCTTTCTTTCTTCTTTCTTTCTTTCTTGCGTTTTGTATTAATTCTATTGTTTTTTATTTATTCATTAATTCTATTTTCCTTTCTGGAGTATTTCCTTCTTTCTGTCTTTGTTTGTTCCTTTCTCTTTCTTTCTTTCTTTCTTTCTTTCTTTCTTTCTTTCTTTCTTTCTTTCTTTCTTTCTTTCTTTCTTTGATTCCTTTCTTTTATTCACTTCCCTTCCTCCTACTTTCGCTTTCCTCATTCTTTCTTAATTTTTTTTCCTTTCTAATTATTTTCTCCTCTTCGTAGCTTCTATGTCTGATATTTTCCTTCCTTTTATTTTCAATACCTCACTTTCATTTTTACATATCTTGCTATAGTGAGTGTTTTTTTTTCCCTAAATTCATTCATATGATTCGTTTCATCCTTCGTTCGCGTTCATTCTTTCTCGCGTTTCTTTATAATTATTAACACATGGAATTCTTATATATAAAAAAAAAACTTTGCAAGTTTTGTTTTATTCGTTTAATCTACCCATCTATCTATCTATCTATCTATCTATCTATCTATCTATCTATCTATCTATCTATCTATCTCTCTCTCTCTCTCTCTCTCTCTCTATATATATATATATATATATATATATATAAATATAAATGTGTGCATATATATATGTACATACACTCATATATATACATACACACAAATATATATGTGAGTGTTTGTGTGTGTGTGTCTATCTATCTGTCTATCTATCTATCTATCTATCTATCTATATATATATATAAATATATATATATATATATAAATGTGTGCATATATATGTACATACACACATATATATGCATACACACAAATATATATATATATGTGTGTGTGGTGTGTGTGTGTGTGTGTACATACATACGTAAATATATACGCGTATATATTGGGTACTTCAAATATGGCATCAGCATTGTTATGCAGCATGGTTGAATAAGCGACAGGAAGCGAAACTTGAAACACCAGTGAACTATTAAAACTATTGCGTACTTTCAGCAGCAGACGCTTCCAGACGTGTGTGAGTGCGTATGTGTCTGTATACATATATATACATATATACGCACATCTGGAAGTATTCGCTGATGAAAGTACGCGACAATTTTAATAGTTATGGCTTATATATCTTACATAAATTTGTACTCTACTGAAGTATATAGTAGCCCTTCAGATTAATGTAAAACTGTTTTTATTATAACTGATTATGAAAACAAGAA
>NW_021825314.1:5000-15823 GCF_006345805.1 Octopus sinensis | reverse complement strand
CCTGACAATCTGGACAGAATCCCTAATCTAATAAAGACACAGGGGAGAGCAGCAGCTACAGTTAATAGTGGAGAACAAGAGACCTGGTTTCAATGATTGTGGTAGCAGCGATCAATTGGGAGCCATTTCCCCCAAATGCAAAAGAAGGTGACTGCAGAAACAAGGTCCCCACCACTACCATCACCACAAAGTCATTAACGACAGCAAGAACAACAACAGCAACGACAAGTGTAGGCGCAATGGCCCAGTGGTTAGGGCAGCGGACTCGCGGTCGGAGGATCGCGGTTTCGATTCCCAGACCGGGCGTTGTGTGTGTTTATTGAGCGAAAACACCTCAAGCTCCACGAGGCTCCGGCAGGGGGTGGTGGCGACCCCTGTTGTACTCTTTCGCTCCAACTTTCTCTCACTCTTTCTTCCTGTTTCTTGTCCCCGACATCCTACCCAGTGGTTAGGGCAGCGGACACGCGGTCGGAGGATCGTGGTTTCGATTCCCAGACCGGGCGTTGTGTGTGTTAATTGAGCGAAAACACCTCAAGCTCCACGAGGCTCCGGCAGGGGGTTGGTGGCGACCCCTGTTGTACTCTTTCGCTCCAACTTTCTCTCACTCATTCTTCCTGTTTCTTGTCCCCGACTTCCTACGCAACCGCTGAGCCTGGATGCACATTCAGCCATCCGTCGATGCTCTCGGTGTCGGGGGTTGACCTGCTTTCTCTTCTGCGGGTCTTACGAATAGCAAAGGACTACGTTTCGGACTTCTCCCATTCTGGGACGACCGCTTCGCTCAACAAACAAACAAACAAACAAACAAACAAACAGCAACGACAAATATCTATAACAGTATTAATGTGTGAAGGCGCATGGCTCAGTGGTTAGAGCGTCGAGCTTACGATCGTGAGGTTGTGAGCTCGAATCCCGGCCGTGCTGCGTGTTGTGTTCTTGAGCAAGGCACTTTATTTCACGTTGCTCCAGTTCACTCAGCTGTAGAAATGAGTTGCGACGTCACTGGTGCCAAGCTGTATCGGCCCCTTTGCCTTTCCCTTGGATAACACTGGTGGCGTGGAGAGGAGAGGCCGGTATGCATGGGCGACTGCTGGTCTTCCATAAACAACACTGCCAGGACTTGTACCTCGGAAGGTAACTTTCTAGGTGCAATCCCATGGTCATTCATGACCGAACGGGGTCTTTACCCCTTTATTAATAACAACATGCAACCGCTCCAAAAAACAAAAAGGCCGCAGCGCCAGTTTCAAGAATAGAAGCAGCACCTACAACAACATCGCAAAAGTTTCAAGCAACACGAACAAAATGAGTATGAGCCTCACCGTCCTCAAAGGCCACAGAAAAGCACGACAGAACGGCGAAAAGAAGGCCAACAGAACAAAGCTAAAAGATATGCCTCTCCCAGTTTCGGACTGGGTGGCAAAAGGTGACGAGGAAGAGTCTGAATGGGACGGAGGCGGTGGGGGTGGAATGGCCAATACAAAGAAGGAAAATTCTGATGCTGGGGAAAAAAACCCCAAGATTGGGAAGTTTGGAGAAACAGAATGGATGCGTTTAAGCAACGATACTCCAACACTATCACCACTAGCAGCACTACCACCACCACCACCACCACCACCACCACTTCTGCTTCTTCTTCTTCTTCTTTCTTCTTCTTCTTCTTCTTCTTTCTTCTTCATTCATCATTCTTCTTCATCATCATCATTTTCATCATCATCATCTTCATCATCATTATCATCTTCATCATCATCATCTTCTTCTTCATCATCATCATTTTCATCATCATCATCTTCATCATCATTATCATCTTCATCATCATCATCTTCATCAACATCATCATCTTCATCACCATCATCACCATCTTCATCTTCATCATAACCATCGTCGTCGTCGTCATCTTCTTCTTCTTCTTCTTCATCTGCTGCTGCTGCCGCTGCCACTACTACTACTACTACTACTACTACTACTACTACTACTACTACTACTATACTGCTGCTGCTGCTGCTGCTGCTGCTACTGCTGCTGCTGTTACTGCTGCTGCTTATTGGCTATTTGTAGACACACATACTATTCTTCTCTTTCCACTTCTGCCTCTCTCTCTCTCTGTCTGTCTATCTATATATCTATCTATCTATCTATCTATCCAAGCATATCTATCTATCTATCTATCTATCTATCTATCTATCTATCTATCTATCTATCTATCTATCTATCTATCTGTGTTTTTATCTATCTATCTATCTGTCCATCTATCTATCCATCTATCTATCTATCCAACCATATCTATCTATATCTGTCTGTCTGTCTTACTGTCTATCTATCTGTTGTCAAATATTTTGTTTTAATCGTTGTGCAAGTTCATTCACTAAAAAACCTGAGAATTATTCACGTAGAATTCCGCCCCTGTATGGGCGAAATTACAAAAAAACTTTCAAAACTTTCGTGGGTTTTTAGCCATTTTTCATTTTGAAAATGGCAACTAGAAACCACGTGGCTAGCCCGCCAGTCATGCAGAACGGTAGCAAAACACTATTGCTACCACTAGCTGCTAAACATCGCAGCGTGAACACGCTGTCACCACCATCACCACCACCAAACAACAACAACAACAAATCTAACGTCGCATTCACCATCGCCGCGACCAAAGACATTAACTTAGATTTCCCCTCACTCCCCACACCTTGTTGATGATAAAGGGACAGAGAAAGGGATTTCAAAAATGAATACAAACGAAAACATGAATGCCAGCACCACCACCATCACCACCAACAACAACAACAACGAAATTGGCACAAAGCCGCCTACCAAAGACAACACCGCAACACAACACCACACTACTACGACGTCAAATGCTACATCCAAGCCTTCTGCTGCTAATACCGCCAACACCAACACCACTACCATGACTTCAATTAACACTGCCACAATTAAACTTCTACTGCCAAATTCAAAACGAATTTTGCGGACGTAACAAAACAAAAAAGAACAATTGTAACATTCACCACACAAGAGATAAACCGCACAAAGGCACTCTTCTCCAAAGAAGGAGACAAATTGCACCTTCATATTCCACAACACATCGTGGAAAACACACAAAAAAAACAATAATTTATAAAGTAATAAACAAAAAAACAAGAAGAACAGAAAATGCACCGCAGGAAAAAATCGATAAATGCCTTCGTCCTGTATGGGACTCCAAGGAATATATCAGTGGGGGAAACAAATTTGGTACAGTCCAAGTACGTTTCCTCAACGAAAGTTTAGCAAAACGTTTTTCCACATTGGAGCTGCATTCGGACGACTTGGTAATGATACCAGTCTATTTAAACAAAGGGTCACGAAAGTCCAAATAAAAAAAACATACATTTGATGTCGAAACACAATGGTTGGTCTCTGCCATCTGCTTTGAAATGTCAGAGACAATGTCAGAGACAAACATCCTGGAAATCGCGGTTCTAGGAGAGAAAGACTATGTGGGCAAATCAATCGAATTCCTGCTTCAATTGGATGAAGCAGAGAGAAGAGAAGATACCCACCGCTATAGAACTGCCAGGAGGCTACAAACTCTATATAGTGGTAGAGGGCAGGCGACCACGCTGCTATTTGTGTGGAAGCGAAACACACTTGAAAAAGACGTGCCCAACCACTGCACACCAAGAGCAACAACAACAAACCACTACCACAACCAAAGCACTCCGGAAAAAAAGCTCTACTACCCACACCACCATCAACACAGAAGACGACAAGAGAAGCACACCAAGCTAATCCGTCATCAACCAAAAACCACTCGACACCTGAAAAAATACCAACACCACCATCAACAGCAAAACCCAAAGGAACAGAAAAACAAAGAGAAAAACACACACAAACTGATCCCCCATCCCTTATACCGCACTCAACACACACAAACACTCAACAACCAACAACAACGAAAACAACAACACAACCACTTACACAGACATACATAGAAGCCCACAACATACCCCTACCCCCTTCTGATTCCTCAGAAATTTCGTCGGAAGACGAAACCAGTGAGGAATGGCAAATAGCTACAAAAAGAAGGAAAATAAAGAGCAGAAAAACACAACCAAACCAAATGCAAACACGAACAAAGCAGGGGGAAATACATCTCCCGAAGACATTTCAAAACCCAACGCAAACAACAGCCACACCAACACCACAAAAACATATACAGCAAACATGCTCACAGCCATAGACACCAAAAACACAAATTTGATGGAATACATCCAATCAAAAACAAACATAACAGAAGATGACATAAAACAAACAAACACCCATACACAACACCACCAGACCACATCAAAATATTACACATCTCCAAAAGTCTGCACCACACACTCAAAGGCATTTTCCCCAGTGCGGTTGGTAAATGCCAAAAATATCTCACAAAGAAACTGTACTGGGATCTTTCGAGGACAAACCAAAAGGAGGAGAAAGCAAAAACTTTCGAGCAGTAAGTAACCCTCTGTATTCTAATTCATTAGAACTATGATCAAGATTGGTTGTGTAAATGCGCGTGGCTTGGGGTCCCCTTGGAAACAAGGATACTCTTAAATGACATAAAGTCACATAAGTTAGAAATCATAGCCATAAGCGAGACCAGACTCCACAATCCGCGGGCCCTAAAGACCATGTTTGGCGGACAGTCAGTTCACATTATTTTTCCCCCTGTCTGCCGAGAATGGGCGGTATGGCACCGCGGGCGGTACTTTTACACAAGAGTCTGGATCTCAATGTAAGGACAATATTCGTAGACCCGGAGGGTAGACTGGTCGTCCTGGATGTCGACGGCAGCAATGGGTGCGCTTTTCGACTCGTATCAGTTTACGCACCGCCCTTAACAGGTCGGGCGGATTTCTTTCAACGTCTGGAAGTTTTCTTGAGAACGTCTCGTCCTTTACTCTTAGTGGGGGATTGGAATGCTACCTTGGACACGCATGTAGACTACGTGGGTAGAGATAGGAATAGACGGGGATGCAAATGCCTCAGAGACCTGCTCAGACGCTTTCAACTGTCTGACAGGTTCCGACTAGACCACCCGAATGCGCCAACGTGGACATGGAGCAACCGCATCGGGTCGTCGAGATCGTATCTAGATAGGATACTGTGTAGGACAGTAGATAGAGATAGCATAGGATGTCCACAATTCCACATAGTCAGCTACACGGATCACAAACTTGTGACATGTACGCTAGACTTAGGTAAGACACTTAGGCAGGGTCCGGATACTGGAAACTAAACGCGTCTTTCCCATCGAGACAAGTTTTCAGAGACCGGATTAGACACACTAGTAAAGAGGGCTTTGACGGGAGCCATCATCAACAACAAATGGTGGTTTGCCCTCAAGAGAGCAGTAAAAGCAGAAGCGATTAGGTACAGCAAAGCACTAGCCATAGATAGAAATAGAGAGAGAAGGGTGAGCTAGTTAAGAAGCTAGAAGAGGCAATTAGAAGCGGCATCGCATCCGACCGACGTTTTGGCGGCGAGGTTGGCCCCGACAACACTTCAACGCCAAACACGAAGGATGTGCTGTCAGAGCTAGGATGCGTGCTCTAAGGAACGAAGGTGTTGGAGCCGCGAGAGAGGCCCGGGTGGCAGAGGCGCAACAGGGCAACAAAGCCACCATTCGGTCACTGGTAGATGAACAGGGGCGCGAATTGCTCGAGCCAAGTAAAATGTGTGAGGCCTTTCAGCAGCATTTTGCCCGACTGTTCGGAACGAGTGGAGGGCAAGAACGTAGGGTGGACTCAGTGCCTACCTACATAGCCTACCACGACTCTCGACAAGAAAGGCAGGGTGCTGCGAAGGTGCCATCACGGCGGCGGAAGTGCAGGGCGGGAAGCGATGGCAGAATGCTCGAGGGACAAATCACCGGGTTTGGATGGTCTACCCTACGAGCTTTACAATTGTATGCCAGACTTGTTTGGAGATCTCTTGGCGGCGGTGTACTGCAACTGGCAGCAAAACGGGAGCATTCCTGGTTTTGTGAGCCGAGGAGCCGTAACACTGCTGAAGAAAGATCTAAACAAGGGAAATGTAATAGATAACTTTAGGCCCATCACTCTGCTTAATGCAGACTTGAAAATTTTGGCCAAGGTGCTAGCCAAGAGGTTGGCGCTTGTCATCGAGAAACTGGTCGACAAGCGCAAACATGCGCCGTGCCAGGCCGGACCATCCATGACACAACCTCCATCTGATGCGCTACATCATAGACAGGGTAGTTACGAACCTGGCATGGGTGGGGCCCTGATCAACTTGGATCAATCGAAAGCCTTTGATTTGATAGGTAGACCATCGATACTTGGAGGCAGTCCAGTCCTGAGAGCGGCTGGTTTCGGTCCCGTCTTCCGCGGCTGGATAGCTGCCTTGTACAGAGGCATCCGTTCGGGTAATTCGCGTAAATGGACATCTATCGAGACCTTTCGACATTGCACGTTCGGTCCGTCAGGGATGCCCCCTCTCGGCGCTCTATACGTATTGACTCTTGAGCCACTACTGCGGAAGCTGGCGACTCTAAGGGGCATCCCGCGAGAATTGGGATGCGGGACGAGGACGAGCGTGTCTGCATACGCGGACGACGTCACCGTCATAGTGTCTAGCCACGAGCACATCGAGCTGGTCGGCGAGACACTGAAAAACTACGAAGCGGTGACAGGAGCGAAAATCAACCGGGAAAAGTCAGTGGGCTTGCGACTAGGCACCTGAGAGAAGCAAGCCCATGCCGTCCACCAGCGCCTCCGTCGTGGGACGCTGGACCGACGGCCCGGTTGAGTTGCTCGGGGTCTGGTTCGGTCCGGACCTCCAAGTGAAGAACTGGAACGAGATAACGAGTAGGGTGGTCACTCTCGCCGGCAATGGGCCCGAGAGGAAACTGTCCCTAAAAGGTCGAGCGGAGGTGGCGAACACGTACATCGCGTCCGTCATCTACTACCGCCTGACCGTCGTACCTTGTCCCGACCCTACCATCACCAAACTACAACGCATCCTCTTTCGCTTCTTGTGGAAAGGAGGCGTCCCGATGGTCAGGCGATCCATTTGCTGTCAACACCCGTTAAAAGGAGGGCTGGGCATGCCGTGGTTGATGATGCGCAGATACGCGCTGAGACTGCGACATCTCTGGCTCTATGTAGACGACGGTGAACAGGTGTGGTCGCCGTTTGTGAGGCACGCTTTCCCGCAGCTCGTCTCCATGACCGAACTGCAGTCGTGGATCAAAAAGAGGCCGAAGAAGGGCGAATGGCACCGCGAGTGTCGCGTTGCTCTCAAGCAACTCTGCCGTCCTGGGTCGACCTTAAGTGACTTCAACACAACCCAAAGCATTCTATAGGGGTTTAGTGGAGGGGAGGTACGACGACGAGCTCGGGGCGAACCTGGACGTCGACGAGGAGTACCTGACCCGCCTGTTCGGGACGACTTTCGGGCCAGGGCCCATGGACAACTTCCAGAGATCCCTGGCCTGGCAGTGCTACCGAGAAGCGCTACCCGTTCGGGATAAGCTCTACAGACACGGCTCGAGAAACACGGGGCCGACCTGCCCGAGATGCGGTCAGAGCGACGAAACCGTTCTGCACGCACTCGTTCAGTGTCCAACAATTTCCGACCTGTGGGCTTATGTCGAACAACTGCTGTCACGTGTGGGACGAGTCGGTTATCAGCTGAGTCTATCGTCAATATTGTCACGCCTTTCTTCAAACGGGAAGGAAGAGCTATTTTCATCATCCTTGTGGCTATGGCGAAAGATGTATCTGGTGGACGCGTCTGAAGGATTGGAGACAAACACTTTCCTCTGTGGTCAATCTCTCATCAACTTCTTCAAGTACCACTTGAAAAGGAAAGTGAGAGTAGAGAGGCAAGTTTTGTCTAGCGAATGTTTTAAAAAAAGATGGGTGAATGTAGCAAGAATGGCACGTATGAATGACGAAGCCACCTTGAGATAGTCCTATGAACCCAGAAATCGAAAACAGAGAGTTGCTTATTTGCAAAAAAAAAAAAAAAAAAAAAAAGAAATATAAAATGTGACTTCATTGACCGAGGTTACCGTGGTCTTTCCGTAGGCTTTTCTTTCACGGGTGGGTAAACCTCACCTGTCCTCCCCTTTACACTTCATATTGACATTTCTGTGATAACGATCCCTATTGATCAATTTTTTTTTCCTCTCCCCTTTTTTTTTTTTTTTTTGTAACCCCCCCTTTTTTTTGTCCTCTTTTCTCTCCTTTTACGATCCCTTTTGATCGAAACTCCCCTTCCTTTTTTTTTTTTTTAAACCTTTCAAAAGAAAGCTCTACCTTGTAATTTGTTCTATCTGTGTGCAGCCCTGTGTGGGCTAATAAAGAAGAACCTATCTATCTATTATATTATCTATCTATATCTACTATCTATCTATCTATCTATCTATCTATCCAACCATATCTATCATATATGTCTGTCTGTCTTACTATTATCTATCTATCTATCTATGATCTATCTAAACTATCTATCTATCTATCTATCTATCTATCTATTTATCTATCTATCTATCTATCTATATCTGTCTGTCTGTCTTACTGTCTATCTATCTATCTATCTATCTATCTATCTATCTATCTATCGATCTATCTATCTATCTATCTATCTATCTATCTATCTATCTATCTATCTATCTATCTATCTATCTATCTCCATACACACGCACAGTCACGCACACATACAGATGTAACAATCTATTGTCTTCTATTTCCTTATTTACATCATGGCTACAGAGTTGCCGAATTGTCTCAAAACACTTTATACTTTAAATCAACAACATGAGATATGAATATTACGCATTAAACTAGATTCTCACTATCGAAATTATTCTTATAACATTTTCTTTCTTAAAGCTTGATACACGAAGCGTTAAAAAAAGTTAACTAGAAATGCATCTGCATCGATGGAAAAATAATATCAATTATACACTAACTGAGGATTTTAATTATTTCAGTTACTACGAAATAAATCAGTAGCTTTTTTTTCTCCCATTAATTAGAGTAACAAGCGCAGCGAATTTAGGAAGAAATATGTCTGCCGATTTAACGGCCCTGTGCATTTGTTACGTTGCGATGTTAAGGCTGCGAGCTGGCAGAAACGTTAGCACGCCGGGCGCGAATGCTTATGCTTTGCGGATATTTCGTTATGCCGCACGTTCTGAGTTCAAATTTCGCGAGGTTCGACTTTGCCTTTCATCCTTTCGGGGTCGATAAAATTAAGTATCAGTTACGCACTGGGGTCGATGTAATCGACTTAATCCCTTTGTCTGTCCTTGTCTGTACTATCTTTGTGTTATCCCCTTTGGTTTGTAAAGAAATAGAAATAGGTATTTCATCTGCCGTTACGTTGTGAGTTCAATTCCGCCGAGGTCGACTTTGCCTTTCATCTTTTCGGGGGGTCGATAAATTACGTAGCAGTTACGAACTGGGGTCGATATAATCGATTAATCTGTCTGTTTGTTTTGTCCTCTCTATGTTTAGCCCTCTGTGTCTGGCGGGTTAGGTAGTAAAGAAATAGGTTTTATTTCATCTGCCGTACGTTCTGAGTTCAAATTCCGCCGAGGTCGACTTTGTCTTTCATCCTTTCAGGGTGGATTAAATAAGTACCAGTTACGCACTGAGGTCGATATAATCGACTTAATCCGTTTGTCTGTCCTTGTTTGTCCCCTCTGTGTGTAACCCCCTGTGGGCAGTAAAGAAGTAGGAATTTCGTCTGCCGCTACGTTCTGAGTTCAAATTCCGCCGAGGTCGACTTTGTCTTTCATCCTTTCAGGATGGATTAAATAAGTACCAGTTACGCACTGAGGTCGATATAATCGACTTAATCCGTTTGTCTGTCCTTGTTTGTCCCCTCTGTGTGTAACCCCCTGTGGGCAGTAAAGAAGTAGGAATTTCGTCTGCCGCTACGTTCTGAGTTCAAATTCCGCCGAGGTCGACTTTACCTTTCATCCTTTCGGGGTGGATTAAATAAGTACCAGTTACGCACTGAGGTCGATATAATCGACTTAATCCGTTTGTCTGTGATGTAGTTGCACGTTCTTATGCACACGTGCAAGCAGATGCAGACACACGCGAAGGCATACATACACACACACACACACACACACACCCACCACATAGATTATAGAGATATATATATATATATATATAATATATATCTGTTTGTCTCTCTCTCTCTCTCTCTCTGTATATATATATTATATATATTATTATACACATTGATATGCATGCTTAAAGTATAAAAACAATCCGTCAGGGAGGTTAATTCACAGACGTCTAGAACGTTAACTGATACGCCATTGCAGAGTGTTTACAAACGTGGCCACTGGTGTCGCTACTTGTGTTTGCTTGTGGTGGAAATGCGATATTCTAATTAGTACAATTACTAGAATTTGGTAACCATGCTGGCAGACTAATTAAATGATTATAGTAAATTAACGTCCCGTTATGCTTCGTTTCTGGTACATAAATATAAACAGAAATACATACATGCATTCATACATATATACATACGTACTACGTATATCGACAGACACACACGCACACATGTAGGGGCACGCATAGATGCTTGAATATATTTCCATAAGCATTTGCAGATGTATGTATATATATATATATATTTCAAATGCCTATTTATATTTAATTATATACACACACGTGCATCGTGTACCGTGTCCTTGCATTATTGTTTTTTTCCTCCTGTTGTTCTTCTTTGTTTCGATTCACTATATATATATATTATATAGATATATAATATATATATATAGATATATAAGTATATATAATATATATATATAT
>NW_021825314.1:0-2500 GCF_006345805.1 Octopus sinensis | reverse complement strand
TTATCATTATTATTTTTATTATCATTATTATTATTATTACAGCGGTGAGCTGGCAGATTTGTTAACACGGCAGACAAAATGCTCAGCGGCATTTCGTCCGTCTTTACGTTCCGAGTTCAAATACCAACGAGGTGGACTTTGCCTTTCGTCCTTTCGGATTCGATAAAATAAAGTACCAGTTGAACACTGTAATCGACTTATAATACCTCACCCAAAATTCCAGGCTTTGTGCCGTTAATAGAAAGGATTATTATTATTATTATTACTATTATTATTATATTATTATTATTATTATTATTATTATATTATTATTATTATTATTATTGTTGCTGTTGTTGTTGTTAGGATGCTCATTTAACCGAATTACATGCTTACGTATACATATGCATAAGCATGCACACACAGACACACACACGCACTCGAAGGGCTTCCACACATTTTCCGTCTTCCCAATTCACTTGGAAGTCTGTTTATTTTACACCACCCACCCTATCTTTCAAGCCAAGCCGTTTCATATATCTTATCCCTTTTCTATGATTAGTTTATCCTACAACATAGAAACTTTAATTATTTTCTTTTGTATACAGTTATAATTCAACTAAATTAATTAAACACTCAATAAATATCCTATTTCTTCTTTCTCGCTGCTTTCTTCCCAGCTTCTTTATCTTCATCCTCAGAATACATAACCATCTGCTCAATTTCTGAATCAATAACATTACGAACAGAGGCTGTATCGTTATCTACACACGTTATTCAACCCCTTTGCATTAACTCATCTATCTTAGATGCAAAATCCTTTGGTATCCGGGAATTAGATTAAGAGAGCGAACGAAAGTATTCTTATATAATCCGTTTTTCCTTTGAACCCCTGAATTTCAGTGAAGTTATTTGCACCAGCTGCACACTGAAACGCTAAATCTCGCCTCGAATCCTTGCCATGCCGTCTTCACTGTGAATGCCTCAGCAGCCCATCAAGCAACAGAATGCGTCTTTCTCTGTCTGTCTGTCTGTTACAATTTCCCCTTTCTCTCTCTCTCTTTTCTCTCTCGCTCTCTCTCGCACGCACGCACACACACACACATACTGAGAGAAAAAGTCCCAGTCGGTAGAGCATCGGTCTTGTGTATGCGTTACTCTCAGAAGTTTTCTGAATGTCGCGGTTAAGTATCTCCTACATCGGGGGGCAGTGTATCGTTTCCTAGGGAGTAGGCATTGCTGTGTAGTTACGAGGCTCGCTTTGTAATTATGTGGTTTTGGGTTCAGATCCACTATGCGCATCCTTTCTAGGGAGGGGCAAGAGTCTTCTATTGTAGCCCGGGGCTTGCATTGCCATTGAATTTGGTACATATGTTTATGTATGTATATATATATATATATATATATATAAAAGTATATGTATGTGTGTATGTGTGCGTGCGTGCCTATATGTGTGCGTGGGGTCATGTATATATGTATATATGTGTGTAGGGGGGGTCATGTATATATGTATATATGTGTGTGTGTGGGGGGTCATGTATATATGTATATATGTGTGTGTGTGTGTGTGTGTGTAATATATAGCTACCTACCTATCTACATACATATACACAAATACAAACAAACATACACACACAGACATGCATATACATATATATACATGCATATATATGTGTGTGTGTATATGTGTGTGTGTGTATGTATGCACACACTCACACACGTACACACGAACACACACTCACGCACGCACACACACACCCAATCGCATAACTTGCACCGAATAAACCTAACCCATCAACCACTTCCTGTTTGGTCCCGCTCATTTCAAGGAGCGAACTACTTCCCTAAACACACCAACTGCCATCTTTACGCCCATCAAATCTACAAACACCGTCTATTTGACCCCCAACACAAATCTATCCGCGAGTCTGTCAGCCTGTGTCTCTGTCTGTCTGTCTGTCTCTCTCTGTCTCTCTCTCTGTCTCTGTCTCTCTCCTTATCTATATATGCTGTGTCTGTCTTCTTTCTCTACATCTTTCTTGCCCTTTTCTTTCCCTCCGCTCGTACACCACTCCAAGATGATAAATCGTATGCATAAATACATATACGCGTATATATGTACGTGTACGTGTGTCTCTGTAGGTTTATACGCACGCGCGCGCGCACACACACACACACACACAAAGACACTCTCACCCCAGCATAAACATATATTTGTACTCGCATCTGTATCCGTGTGTGTGTGTGTGTGTGTGTGTGTGTGTGTATGGTGTGTATGGTGTGTATGGGTGAAAGGCGGCGAGTGAGCTGGCAGAATTGTTAGCACGCCGGGCGAAATGCGTAGCCGTATTTCGTCTGCCGTTACGTTCTGAGTTCAAATTCCGCCGAGGTCGACTTTGCCTTTCATCCTTTCGGGGTCGACAAACTAAGTACCAGTTACGCATTGGGGGTCTATGTAATCGACTTAATCCCTTTGTCTGTCCTTGTTTGTCCTCTCTGTGCTTAGCCCCTTGTGGTAGTA
>NW_021825313.1:5000-15940 GCF_006345805.1 Octopus sinensis | reverse complement strand
TGTATGTATGTATGTATGTATGTATGTGCAAATTTTATGTTTATGTATTCTTATGCATATAGTTGTATATCTAGACATGCTCATATATATTTAAATGATAAACTTCCGGTGAGTTTTACAGATTTTTACAGTTCCAGTGATATATTGAATTTGTAGTCTTCGAATTAGCTTTCTCCTTTCTGGTTTTGAGAAGTCTAATTTCTCAAGACTGGTATTTAGGCAGTGTGTTACTCCAGGGCTCCAATAATTGTAATCTGGATAGAACAACTGCAGATTTTTCAGTAGTTCAGCATATGTATGTTTGTATGTATGTATGCATGCATGCACACATGTATGTATGTATGTATGTATGTATGTATGTATGTATGCATGCATGCATGTATGTATATATGTATGTATGTGTGAATGTATGTGTGAATGTATGTATGTATTTATATATGTGTGTGTGTATGTATGTGTGTGCATATAAATATCTGGTGATTTAAAAATAATCAAGAAAAGTGAAATGAAAGAAAGCTTTAAAAACAAAATCAGAGCAATTAACACATGAGCTGTTTCCTTAATGCGATACGGCGCAGGTGTTGTTATGTAGACACAAAACTAGCTTGAGGAAATGGACAGGAATAGTACATCAAACAGAAGAGTGAATCCTTGCTTGCCGCTGTTAGAATTAACAATATAATAGCTACCGAAAATTTGATGAGCCCACAAATATTTAAGAAACAAGATGAAGAAGTAAGAATAAACAACTGGAAAGTGAAACCACTGCATGGACAATACCTCAGAGAAATCGAAGGAAAAGACAAGATCAACACTTGGAGATGGCTAAGAAAAAGTGATCTGAAAGGAACAAGCTCTGAGAACTAATTGCACCAAGTTCCAAATAGATAAGAGCAATGAATCGCCCTTTTGTAGGATGTGTGGCAGCAGAAACGAAACATATTGTAAATGAGTGTAGAAAGCTGGCCCAAAATCACTACAAAAGGAGACACTATAATGTGGTTAAGTTCGTCCACTGGAGGCTATGGGAAAAGTACGGCCTGAACAGAGCACGGAAATGGTATGAACATGAACATAAGGCGACGAGCTGGCAGAAACGTTAGCACGCCGGACGAAATACGTAGCCGTATTTCGTCTGCCGTTACGTTCTAAGTTCAAATTTCGTCGAGGTCGACTTTGCTTTTCATCCTTTCGGGGTCGATAAATTAAGTACCAGTTACGCACTGGGGTTGATGTAATCGACTTAATCCGTTTGTCTGTCATTGTTTGTCCCTTCTGTGTTTAGCCCCTTGTGGGTAGTAAAGAAATAGGTATTTCGTCTGCCGTTACGTTCCGAGTTCAAATTCCGCCGAGGTCGACTTAGCCTTTCATCCTTTCGGGGTCGATAAATTAAGTACCAGTTACGCACTGGGGTTGATGTAATCGACTTAATCCGTTTGTCTGTCCTTGTTTGTCTCCTCTGTGTTTAGCCCCTTGTGGGTAGTAAAGAAATAGGTATTAACATGAACCAGAAAGAGTCGCCGAGAAAAAATAACATAAGATTCTGTGGGATTTTACATTCCAATGTAACTCTCTAATCGAGGCGGGGGGACCAGATATTGTTGTGGTAGATAAAGGGAAATAAAAACAGAAACCAAGATCATAGATATTGCGATACATGGAGATGCACGCTTAAGTGGCAAAAAAACTAGAAAAGATTGAATATTACAGACTACTAAAAGACGAAATTGTAAGAATGTGGGCCATGAGGAGAACGCCTGTCATCCAAGTAGTCGTAGGGGCACTCGGAGCACTAACAACCAAGTTCGAGAAATATGTCAGAGAAATCGGAATTGACATGAGAGCAGAGCAAGCCCCAAAACTGCTCTGTTGGGGACATCTAGGATTTGGAAATTGGTACTTGCATGTTGAATGTCTCCCACGATAATTAACAACAGCTGTAAGACTGATTTTTTTCCAATAATAATAATAATAATAATGTATAATGATAATAATAATGTACATACATACATTCATACATACATAATACGTACGTACATACACACATACACACATACATACATACATACATACATACATACATACATACATACATACACACATACATACATACATACATGCATACACACATACATACATAAACACACACACATAAATAATCCTATATACATATATTCATACAATTATTTAATTATATGCATGTATTTGTGTGTGTATGTGTGTGTGCATGCGTGTACGTACGTACGTATGTATGTATGTATGTATGTATGTATGTATGTATGTATGTATGTGTATGTGTGTGTGTGTGTGTGTATGTCGATGTATGCATGATTCTTTATTCTTTTATTTGTATCAGTCATTTGACTGTGGCCATACTGGAGCACCACCTTTAGTCGAAAAAAATCGACCCCAGGACTTATTGTTTGTAAGACTAGTACTTATTCTATCGGGTTTTATCGCCGAACCGCAAAATTACGGGGAACCCGTAAACACCACCAACCGGTTGTCAAGCGATGGTGGGGGACAAACACAGACACACGCATACACACACATACACATACACATGCACAACACACACACACACTCACACATATATATATATAAACGAAAAAGACGTTTCCATTCTTCCCGAGTGTGAAACTAAGACACCTGCTTTTTGTTCCTACATCTTTCGTCAAAATGTGACCTCGTGTGTACCGTTGGCGATTTTTTCCTCTGTCTTCCCTTCTCTGGCTCTTTCCTTCTCCTATGTTTCCGACGAAGAGCTCCGCTCAAAACGTTAAACCCTCCTTCTTTCCTTCTTTTCTGAGCGTCCAATAATACTATATTTGTTCCACGTCCTCGCGTTGTTGTGTTTTTTTGTGCTTTCTTGTTTGGATTAACTTTATACACACACCTACATACATATACAATTAAATAAATATAAGCATTCACACACACACACACACACACACACACACATAAGATAATTAGCAAAAAGGGACTAGGCCGAATGAAACTGGACTGAAGTGGTTCATCATTGAACGTTGGATGCGTGTGAGCATTGATTTCGGAGATAGCAAACTAGCTCACAATGATTTTAGGATAAAAAATACAACGCTATATGATAGGAATTTTTTCAACATTTTTTATTATCTGCATGTATCTTTATGTCAATTGTTGTGGAAAGATTATAATTTGTAATGTACGACTCTCATCCTAATCTCACAGAACTTAACAAATTCATTTTATTCCCATCTACCTCCGAACACATACTCATTTAGGCACCACTCCGCCCATTATCTCCCCCTTGTCCACTCTTTAGTTTTATTTTACGAAACACCAGCTAGAAGTGATTGATAAGGATTTTATTTTATTTTTTCTATGTTTTCTTCTTTTTCCCTTGTTTTGTGTTTATTGTCAAGTAATGTAAGAAATAGGAAATCAAAATGACACTGTATTATTTACATGACAGAGGATCCTATGAATAGCTTAACAAATCAAATTTATACCATATGGAGTTATAAAATAAATACTGTTTTCTAAATTGTTTACAAATAACTTCACAATAGACAAGCAGACATAGGCAGAAAGTAGATATGGAGTTCAATAGACATTAATTTGTTTTGGCCGTCACTGCTAAGACCATGCAGGGGCAGGTGTTCGTTAACAGTCGGGGTTGTGTAGGGAGTTTTCCCAGACGTTGCTCCGGCGAGCTGGCAGAAACGTTAGCACGCCGGGCGAAATGCGTAGCCGTATTTCGTCTGCCGTTACGTTCTGCGTTCAAATTCCGCCGAAGTCGACTTTGCCTTTCATCCTTTCGGGGTCGATAAATTAAGTACCAGTTACGCACTGGGGTCTATGTAATCGACTTAATCCCTTTGTCTGTCCTTGTTTGTCCTCTCTGTGTTTAGCCCCTTGTGGGTAGTAAAGAAATAGGTATTTCGTCTGCCGTTACGTTCTGCGTTCAAATTCCGCCGAAGTCGACTTTGCCTTTCATCCTTTCGGGGTCGATAAATTAAGTACCAGTTACGCACTGGGGTCGATGTAATCGACTTAATCCCTTTGTCTGTCCTTGTTTGTCCTCTCTGTGTTTAGCCCCTTGTGGGTAGTAAAGAAATAGGAGTATGAACAAAGCACATACGCTGCATATATGCGATCGATAATGTTCACACACACACACACACAAATACATGTATCTTCTCTATCAGCTTCCGTCTGTCGTGGTGATGGGGATTTCTTTTCTTTCTCTTCAGAGTTCGCATTATCCTATCAGCCGTTATGTGGTTACCGTATAAGCAGGTATATTTTGAAGGCAAAAGTCTTTACTGCAGGCGAAGACAGAATTGTCCTGTCTATTTGATGTCTTTCAACTTTGCCTCTTTAGTACCCAATTGGTGCATATGCGCGCGCACGTGTATTTGCATGTATTTTATGTGTGTGTATACGATCGTGCAATCATGCAGGATGTGCGATAAGGTTGGCGAGGTCGACTTTGCCTTTCATCCTTTCGGGGTCGATAAATTAAGTACCAGTTACGCACTGGGGTCGATGGAATCGACTTAATCCGTTTGTCCCCTCTATGTTTAGCCCCTTGTGGGCAATAAAGAAACAGATAAGGTTTTCCTGTCATAAAGCTGCCATAAATTCTAACTGGTACTATCCACCTATTCAGGCTGTCAAAGAACTATGAGGAGTCTGCACTTGGTATCACGCAACATTTTATTGTCTTACATAGTCACGAGCTCTATGTTTTCTGTCACTACAGGTCATTCCTTACGCACCACCATAACCTTTTAGTCTTTAGACTGGTCATACTCCGCTAAAATATTCTACTTGTTTTATGTTCAAACCGGCCAAATCAGGCCTTCGAATTTTTTTTCCCACAAGACTTCCGGGCCCCAGTAATAAGCTCATTTGCACACAGCCAACCAGAGTTCACCTTGACCTTGTTGTCAAGCTAACAAAGGCTGACATTCAAAATGGCGACTTCAGATTGCCATATGAATCTTGTGCTCTCATTCAAATGTCAATATCATCGATACTGAACACATACGCTGGTTAGCTGTTAGATTGGATTATTATAGCAATCAAAGATTATGTTTTTGACAAATATGAATAGGCGCAGGAGTGGCTGTGTGGTAAGTAGCTTGCTAACCAACCACATAGTTGCGGGTTCAGTCCCACTGCGTGGCATCTTGGGCAAGTGTCTTCTACTATAGCCTTGGGCTGACCAAAGCCTTGTGAGTGGATTTGGTAGACGGAAACTGAAAGAAGCCTGTCGTATATATGTATATATAATATTATATATGTGTGTGTGTGTGGTGGTGTGATTGTGTGTCTGTGTTTGTCCCCCTAGCATGCTGACAACCGATGCTGGTGTGTTTACGTCCCCATCACTTGGCGGTTCGGCAAAAGAGACCGATAGAATAAGTACTGGGCTACAAAGAATAAGTCCCGGGGTCGATTTGCTTGACTAAAGGCGGTGCTCCAGCATGGCCGCAGTCAAATGACTGAAACAAGTAAAAGAGTAAAGAGTAAAGAGTACGGAAACTGCTTGAAGGTTTTATAGATACACATTGATTCATTGATACGAGTTATGGACGCGTGTGTATGGTTAATGTATCTTTGGCTATCCGAGTCCCACATGTGCACATGAGTTTTATTCTTTTTTTACTCTAAGCACAAAGTCCGAAATTTTGGGGGAAGGGTGCCCGGTCGATTTGATCGACCCCCAGTACGCAACTGGTACTTAATTTATCGACCCAGAAAAGATGAAAGGAAAAGTTGACCTCGGCGGAATTTGAACTCAGAACGTACAGGCACACGAAATACATCTAAGCATTTCGCCCGGTGTGCTAACGTTTCTGCCAGCTCGCTGCCTTAACGAGTTTTATTCATTTTATGAGTTTTTGAACAAAAACAAAAAGTCACGAAAATGTGTGAATACTATTATATTATTAGTAGTAATTATAGATCTATTATAATTAGTGTATTTAATTCTATGACACTAGTCTATAGAGCTCCGAATGGCTGCATGCAGATGAGTTCATAATAGGGGCCCGGAACTTTCGTAGGAAAAAAAAATTTCGATTCCGGTCCCTCGTACTAAAATGTCATTCTATAAATAAACAATAATATAATAGAAATCTACAGTTGACAGAACAATCTGAATGTTAAAGTTTAAATTTGTGCAATGCCTGTCTGTGCTATCACACAAACACCATCACAAAACGTCATGAACTCGTGGTGCCACATCCTAGACAACTGACCACTAGAGTATAATCTGCCACGAACAACACACGACTCCACATCACAGCCAGTTTATCCTACCAACCCAGCCTCACAAAAAGGAATACAAAAAAATGGGACAAGAACGCAAAACATCCAGATAGCTAGATGATACAAAAAAAGGGACAACAAAACATCGAGACAGATGATACAAAAGAGGGACAAGAAAAAACACGGGCGGATCATTCGAAGTTTTCTTTCCTCAGTGGCTATACTCGAGATTGCTCCAATCTGGCCAGCCCCAAGGAAAATCTAAGGTAAGAGCATTAGATTCCTTGGAAGAGAGTAGCGAATGTATACGAAAATAAGGACGGAAAAAAGACGGAGAAATGGTACACAAATACAAATGCAAATAACAGGACATAACAACAGGTGTCTTTCGACTAAGGACAAATTAAATTAAGCTGGCGTGTGTGAAAGTGAAACCTTACGGCAGGAACATAAGAGATGACAGGCATGGGGAGGAATATAGACCTTGTACGGATGGTAGTCGAACCAAGAAAGGTCAGGCTTGGGTGAACACCAGTCACATGGAAGGAGAGAAAAGAGGTAAAGGCAAAGGGACAGAAGAATTAGGGAGCTATGAGAAAAAAAAGGGAGAGAGTGTACCTTGGAGTGTTTAGGTAAAATGTAAAAATGGAAACAGCTCGGACATAAGTTTAAATATTTTAAAAACATTTTTTCTTTTAATCAGACCACTCAGTGTAAATTTTTATCCTGTCCTATTAAACAGAAACAAATAAAAAAATAATCTTTAAAAATATGTCCATGCTGTTTCCACTCTTACTTTTTAACCAGAACCTTTGATTTGTATGCATTCTTAACCCCTTTCCAGCTATATGTAGTTTGTTCCTTCTCGAGCCATGCCTGGCTCATAAGGGCCGGTTTCCCGGTTTCTTGGCGTATAGGTTTCCCACCTGGACGGGACGCCGGTCCGTCGCTGATGAGCTGCAAGATGCAGGAGGAAAGAGTGAGAGAATGTTGTGGCGGAAGAGTCAGCAGAAGTTTCGCCATTACCTTCTGCTGGAGCCGCGTGGAGCTTAGGTGTTTCGCTCATAAACACACACATCGCCCGGTCTGAGATTCGAACCCGCGATCCCTCGACCGCGAGTCCGCTGCTCTAACCACTAGGCCATGTGCCTCCACTCCAGCTATATGTATGTATGTCTGAGTGTGTTGTGTGCGCGTGCGTGCGTGCTTGCGTGTGTGTGTGTGTGTGTGTGTGTGTACATGCATGCATGCTGCTAGCTATTAAAGCATTCAATCATAGTGAGACATAAACTACTGATATTCATAAACTATTATGAATCATATATTTCTTTACTACCCACAAGGGGCTAAACATAGAGGGGACAAACAAGGACAGACAAAGGGATTGAGTCGATTACATCGACCCCAGGGCGTAACTGGTACTTAATTTATCGACCCCGAAAGGATGAAAGGCAAAGTCGACTTCGGCGGAATTTGAACTCGGAACGTAACGACAGACGAAATACGGCTACGCATTTCGCCCGGCGTGCTAACGGTTCTGCCAGCTCGCCGCCCTGCTATTATGAATCATAATCTATTAAAAACTCTAAGCGCCGCATTAGGGTGAGAATTCAACCCACCCTCAAAAACAAAAAAAAACAAACAAAATGCAACAACAAACAAACGAACAAATAACAAAAAAAAAAGCAATGACGAGGGTGTACCACACCGCCTCTGCGCCATCGAATAACACCATGCTGTAATGCGTAATTGTCAAAAGCTTTAAACGGCTTATGATGGTTAGTTTACGCTATGTGTCATATATGACCGCGGGACATGATTATAACAAAACAACGAACAGTTAAAAAGCGTTGCTCATAGTACAATACTATAGCGCTTATTTACCGACGTTAAGGACGTTGCCAGCTCGTTTCTACCCATATTTCATTGTATTTATTCTGTTATTCTGTTATTCTATTCTGTATATTGTTTCAGTTCAGTTGATCATCTTGCATCTTATGTCTATGCTGGAAAATGCGCGCGTGCAACACACACACACACACACACACACACATATATATATATTCGCCAGTACAGTCCAGGGGTTCCGCAAGAAGTTACAAAAATGCTAAAATCGACAGTAATTTTAAATTCTCCTGTGCAGATATGTGTGCATAAGACAATTAAATTATTGCACAGGGGTTCCTCGAGCCAGTGAAATGTTTCCTTGGGGTTCCGCTCCAGTAAAAAGGCTGAAAAGCACTGCTTAGGGTTATGGTGTAGGTTTACGGTGAGTATTAGAATTTACGTTTAGGGTTTAGATTCAATGAAAAAGGTGTTTTTGTAGGGTGGGATCAGATGTAGTATTGATTAAGTGTCGCTGATTTTGCAACAAGAAAAAAAATGCTAGTTCTAAAATCTCTCAACTACTGCGTTGATCTGTGTGTGTGTTGTCATTGTTGACATTGCTTATCGTTTTTTTTTTTATTTCATTTACTATCAGGCACAGGAGTGGCTGTGTGGTAAGTAGCTTGCTTACCAACCACATGGTTCCGGGTTCAGTCCCACTGCGTGGCACATTGGGCAAGTGTCTTCTACTATCGCTTCGGGCCGACCAAAGCCTTGTGAGTGGATTGGATTTGGTAGACGTAAACTGAAAGAAGCCCGTCGTATATATATATATATATTATATATATATATATATATATATATATATATATATATATATATATATATATATATAATATTATATATATATATATATATATATATATATATATGTATGTTTGTGTGTCTGTGTTTGTCCCCCCAACATCGCTTGACAACCAATGCTGGTGTGTTTACGTCCCCGTAACTTAGCGGTTCGGCAAAAGAGACGGATAGAATAAGTACTAGGCTTACAAAGAATAAGTAATGGGGCCGATTTGCTCGACTAAAGACGGTGTTCCAGCATGTTCCAGTAAAAGAGTATGACTTCTTCCTCTATATTATTACTTCCCTGGGAAAGTTTTTGATCAGTCTCTTTGGTTCATCTGGTTTATTGTTTTAAAATTACTTTTCTTTCTGGTTCAAGATGAAAATTTAGTCAGGTTTTGAGAAACTTATTTTTTTTTCCTTTTTGCGGGAAGATTTTTGTAAACTGTATTTTCTGAATCTGAGGGTGGATCATTGAATAGTGAGGAGGACACTGCCGTCCAGTGTACCCCTTTAGCGACAAGTAAAAACAATAACCAATAAAAAATAAATATGCTATTATCGATTCCTTTCAATTGGCATCATCGTCTTCTCAGGTCTCTCTAATTCTTTCCTAAAACATTTCAGGTGATAACTTCAACGTTTCATTCAGAATTTCAATGGTCTTCTGAAAGTCGCTCTAAAACATTTCTTATTTCACGAAAGCTTTTAAATTAAGATCTTTATCGTTAAAATCCAGAGGAACCTCTTCAGATTCTTTTAGCTCATTTCAGATTTCGTGGTTAGGAGTCACGTTATCCGTGAGCAATAAAACCTAAGTATCACAAACATAGATTTCTTCCAATCCCCATTTCTTTCATCCTTTTGTACAAAGCTACCAAAATTCTGCTGTCATGTATTTTACGGCCTTGATAAACTACATTTTGTTCTTACACATGTATGCTTAGTTTCTCCCTAGGCAGTCTTCTTATTTATTTATTTTGCTTACAGCGTATCTGTATGGTAAGAATCTTGCTTTGGCGGCAAAGCTGGCAGAAACGTTAACACGCCGGGCGAAATGCTTTGTAGTATTTCGCCCGGCGCTGCGTTCTGAGTTCAAATTCCGCCGAGGTCGACTTTGCCTTTCATCCTTTCGGGGTCGATAAATCAAGCACCAGTTACGCATTGGGGTCGATGTAATCGACTTAATCCGTTTGTCTGTCCTTGTTTGTCCTCTCTGAGTTTAGCCCCTTGTAGGCAATAAAGAAATAAGATTCTTGCTTTCCAGCCACATGGTTCAAGGTTCAGTCCCATTGCTAGGAACCTTGGGCAAGTGTCTTCTTTTAAAGCCTCGAGTTGACCAAAGCCTTGTGAATAGGATTTGGTAGACGGAAAATGAAAGAAGCCCGTCATGTGTGTGTGTGTGTGTGTGTGTGTGTGTGTGTGTGTGTGTGTGTACGTGTGTGTGTGTTTGTGTTTGTTCCGAACCCTCCACCACTGGACAACTGGTGTTGGCATGTTTCTGTCCCCTTAAATTATGGGTTCGGCAAAAGATACCGATACCAAGCTTTTAAAAGTACCAGGCTTTTAAAGATACGTACTGGGGTCGATACATTCGACTAAAAAAAAAAAAAAAAATTTTTCATGGCCGTGCCCCAGCATGATCACAGCTCAATAACTGAAACAGTTAAAAGATAAAAGAAAGATAATGGAATATTCATAGAATTTTTATTAGATGTTCGGTGAATATCTTCTGTCGCTGAAAACAACTGACTGAAAGGTCTAACATAACACGCCTTAAAAGCGGAAATGACTCCCTGTTCAATGAATTGTTTTAGTGATGTGCTGAAATAACTTTAAAAGATCAGCAGTTCCAAAGTTAATCGTGATTTGAAGGATGACCAGGGACAATGTTAAAATGCAGAAGTGTTTAAACATTTCATGGCACCAAAAGTTTGAGTAAACCATTTCTTGTGTAAGCCGGACTTTGTAGTAGATTCCTATATAAAAAAAAAACAGACTAGATT
>NW_021825313.1:0-2500 GCF_006345805.1 Octopus sinensis | reverse complement strand
TGCAGTAGCCGTCTAACCGAGACAAGTTTCTTATTTTCTCTCCCCATTATTGCTTTCTCTCCACGTCTTTTCTTTCTGAGAAAGAGCATATGCTCGAAGCGTAAAAGATTTTCCTTCTATATTTCCACAGTGTAAACCTTATACAATCTTTTCTGTTTTTTTTTTTTACTTCACCTTTATGTCTCTTTCTAGCTTTGTACATGATTTATGTATGTTTGTGTGTATGAGACTGTGTGTGTCGGGGGGAGGCAGTGAATGTTTGCGTACCTTCTGATCTTTTAACCCCGTCATTAAGTTATTTCGTGAGAAAGTGATCTGTTGTAAGAGAATTATTGACTTAAATATATTTCCTCGCTCTCTCTCTCTCTATCTTTCGCTCGCTATCTCGTTTTCCCCATCCGCTACCCTTTCGCTCTATCTCTATCTCTGTTTATCCCGCAATCTTTCCCACTGTCTCTCTCTCTCTCTCTCTCTCTCTCTCTCTCTCTCTCTCCCTCTCTATTGATATCTATTGTCGGCAATCTCTCTCGCTTGTCACTGCAATTCAGAAAACACACACTGCTTATACAAAATCTTCCACCATCTCAGCAGTTGCCTCGTTTTGCTCTTTCTACCTTATTGAAAAAAATACTTCGCTGTTAAAAAAACAAACATACAAAATAAAACAAAGCAAAAAAACGACAGCATATTAAATAAATATAACAAAACTGAATAGTGAGTGAGAGAGATAGATAGATAGATAGAGAGAGAGTTGGGGGCATAGTTGCGTATTCGTCTCCCATGACTCTATCTGTTCCATATACAAACTTAATCTATGAATGAACTTTAACGACTTCGTACTTGCAAGACGTTGTCAAGGCGCAGGATTGGCTGTGTGGTAAGTAGCTTGCTACCAACCACATGGTTCGGGTTCAGTCCCACTGTGTGCACATTGGGCAGCTGTCTAATACTATACCTCGGGCCGACCAAAGCCTTGTGGTGGATTTGGTAGACAGAAATGAAAGAAACCCGTCGTATATATGTATATATATATATATATAATATATATATATATATATATATATATATATATATATAATATTACAAAGAGCAATAAAGATTCAAGTTAATTTAAAAAAATTACTTGAATATGGTACCTAACTTAGATGCACCAAAAAAAACTATACTGATTTAACAATACAGTAATGTGGGGTGATTATAAGCGAGAAAGAAGCAACAAGAATGGATAGGTTTTTAGTACGATCGTTTCATACAAGGACAGGTTTTATTAAAAGTTGCAAAGATTACAGCATATAAACGAGTCCCGTACTCATCAGCTAAAATACCTGTAAGTTCTCTAGACATCCTAGTGTTGAGGCTATACTCATGAAGAATGTAGATATTAAACAGATTTCTAAAGTTCATTAAAGTTCTTTAAGATGATGTACAGTCTTATCACAGAATTTTAAAAAGTTTTGATAGCATCACAGAGAAGGTGACCTAATCCATATGAATTCCATAGATATGATGAGGGATTATATACTCACAGAAGACAAATTTATCCATTGTTAATTACAACGAGGTGGGTCTCAATTCCTGCTTATTAGCATTACATAAAATAGCTACAGCCTCTTGTGAATAGCAGTAATGTGATTAATGTGGCAAATACCTAATCATATAACAAGGATTGATACCTACCTCATTGTGTTCAACCATTGTAAAATTTATCGCCTGTGAATATGAAATTCATCTCCATTTCTCTGGAAATTTACATCTACACCATTGGAATCTGTGCATATATACAAAGGATTAATTCACCCTCTCTGTAATGCTAATAAGCAGGAATGAGACCCACCTCGTTGTAATTAACAAGGATAAATTTGTCTTCTGTGAGGTATATAATCCCTCATCATATCTATGGAAATTCATATGGATTAGGTCACCTTCTCTGTGATGCTATCAAAACTTTTTAAAATTCTGTGATAAACTGTACATCATTTTAAAGAACTTTAATGAACTTTAGAAATCTGTTTAATTATCTACATTACTTATGAGTATAGCCTCAAAACACTAGGATGTCTAGAGAACTTAATGTATGTATTTAGCTGATGAGTACGGGACTCGTTTATATGCTGTAATCTTTGCAACTTTTAATAAAAACCTGTCCTTGTATGAAACGATCGTTACTAAAAACCTATCCATTCTTGTTGCTTCTTTCTCGCTTATTATATTATATATAATATATATATATATATATGTATGTATGTATGTGTGTGCGTGTATGTATATGTTTGTGTGTCTGTGTTTGTTCCCCCAACATCGCATGACAGCCGATGCTGGTGTGTTTACGTCCTCGTAACTTAGTGAGACCCATAGAATAAGTACTGGGCTTACAAAGAATAAGCCCCGGGGTCGATTTGGTTGATTTTAATATTCAACGTGGAGTCCCAGCATTGCTGCGGTTCAATGACTGCAAAAGATAATATATACACATGTCTATAGTATATGTGTACACATGCGT
>NW_021825312.1:5000-15866 GCF_006345805.1 Octopus sinensis | reverse complement strand
GCGGTAGTAGTGGTGGTGGGGGAGGTGATAGTGGTGGTAGTAGTGGTTGCAGTGGTGGTGGTGGCGAGCTGGCAGAAATGGTAGAACACCGGACCGAATGCTTAGCGGTATTTCGTCTGTCTTTACGTTCTGAGTTCAAATTACGTTCTGAGGTCGACTTTGCCTTTCATCCTTTCGGGGTCGATTAAATAAGTACCAGTTACGCACTGGGGTGTCGATATAATCGATTTAATCCGTTTGTCTGTCCTTGTTTGTCCTCTCTCTGTTTAGCCCCTGGTGGGTAGTAAAGAAATAGGTATTTCGTCTGCCGTTACGTTCTGAGTTCAAATTCCGCCGAGGACGACTTTGCCTTTCATCCTTTCGGGGTCGATAAATTAAGTACCAGTTACGTACTGGGATCGATGTAATCGACTTAATCCCTTTGTCCTTGTTTGTCCCCTTGTGGGCAATAAAGAAATAAGTGATGGTGGCGGTAACTATGACAACATAACCATACCACTTATCTCTTATTTAAGACAGCAAGTTGTAACTGAAAGGTGATTTGGCTGTGATTTTTAGCAAATTGTACAGCCATATAGAGGTAACCCCATTAGTGGCATGGATTTTGCTCTTGTCATGTTTGCTATTCTTGTTCTTCTTGCTGTCTTTAGGGCTTTCTGATAGCAGTGAACATCTGTAGATGACAATGGTGAAACTACTTGTAGTAGTGTTCACAGGTGCAGGAGTGGCTCTGTGGTAAGAAACTAGCTTCTCAACCAGACGGTTCCAGGTTTAATCTCACTGCATGACATCTTAGGAAAGTGTCTTCTACTACAGCCTTGGGCCGACCATAGCCTTGTGAGTGGATTTGTAGACCGAAACTGAAAGAAGCCCGTCATATGTATGTATGTATGTATATATGTGTATGTGTATTTGTATGTCTGTGTTTGTCCCCCCAACATCGCTTGACAACCGATGCTGGTGTGTTTATGTCACTTAGCGGTTCGGCAAAAGAGACCGATAGAATAAGTACTGGGCTTACAAAGAATAAGTCCCGGGGTCGAGTTGCTCGACTAAAGGTGGTGCTCCAGCATGGCCGCAGTCAAATGACTGAAACAAGTAGAAGAGTAAAAGCGTAAAAGAGAGTTACCTGCTTGATTTGAAAGAAAAAGAATCAAAGATTCTTTGAATTCAAAAGTTTTATTGAATTTATTTATTTATATGAATCTATTTACACCTCTATGTGGAGGCGCAATGGCCCAGTTGTAGGATCGCGGTTGTAGGATCGCGGTTGTAGGATCGTGGTTGTAGGATCGCGGTTGTAGGATCGCGGTTTCGATTCCCAGACTGGGTGTTGTGTGTGTTTATTGAGCGAAAACACCTAAAAGCTCCACGAGGCTCCGGCAGGGGGTGGTGATCCCTGCTGTACTCTTTCACCACTCTTTCTCTCACTCTTTCTTCTGTTGGCCTGCTCGCTTAGCCAGCGGGGTGGCATCATTTGAAGGCTAAAACAATGCGAAGCGCATTGTGACCAGCGATGTGTAACAATATCTGATGGCCTGGTCGGTCACATGATCATGTGATTTACACCTCTATTATACTGGACAGATGCAGTGTTACCAGAAGAAAAATGGTTGTCGTAACAAGGAACATGTTTTTTTATATAATTTTATTTATGTTTAATGAGTCCTTACTACCCCCAAGAATTCCATTTTCACCCCCACTTCAGGTAATTTACCCCAGTTCGCTGATACCTGCATTATTACAATAGTCAAATGAGTTTAATTATTGAAAATATGCAAGGTCTGTCTACTAAATAATTTGATTAAGGATTTAAATGCAACATTGAAGACATTATTCGGGTTTCCTCTTTTACTTGTTTCAGTCATTTGACTGTGGCCATGCTGGAGCACCACCTTCAGTTGAGCAAATCGACCTGAGAACTTATTCTTTGAAAGCCTAGTACTTATTCTCTCGGTCTCTTTTGCCGAACTTCTAAGTTACAGGGACGTAAACACACCAGCATCGGTATCAAGCGATGTTGGGGGGACCATCACAAACACATACATACGCATATATATATATACATATATATATATACATATACATACACATATATATAATTATACATACATACGTACATATATATATATATATTATATATATATATATACATACATATATATGATGGACTTCTTTCAGTTTCCGTCTACCAAATCCACTCACAAGGCATTGGTCGGCCTGAGGCTATAGCAGAAGACACTTGCCCAACGTGCCATGCAGTGGGACTGAACCTGGAACCATGTGATTGGTAAGCAAGCTACTTACCTCACAGCCACTCCTATGCCTATGAAATAAATCTCTCAAAACTTATTGTGTCTATTTACTTTTGAAATGCCTGGTTTATTTATACACACACACACAAACACACACACCCATATATACATACATACATATATATATAATATATATATCTTGTAGGGAATATAAAATTCCAACGCAACAGGGGGAAAAAAACTCAATTTATTAAAACTAAATCAAATTTCACGAGATATTATATATATATATATATATATGTATATATAGAATTAAGTGACACAACTTCCATCAAGTAATTCAATTGATAGTGAAAGATATTATCTATTATAATTCTATAATAGAATATAAATTTAATATTGTTGGATCGAATTAATATAAATTCTGAGATTATCGATTTTGATATTATCGATTGAAATATATCGTCACGAAACGTGCGTAGTCGATTTAACGTGTATTATTTAGTATAGTAATTTTTTAGTACAATATTAATAATACATTTGAATTTATATTTTAGAGATAATATCTTTCACTATTAATTGAATTATTTGATGGAGGTTCTGTCTCTTAATTATATATATATATATATAATATATATATATATATATATATATATATATATATAGATATATATCTATATAAAATATTCCTTTGTCCTTCTCTTCCTACTATCTAACTTTGACGTCAATTCTTCTGACGGTTTTTTTAAAAAAGCACTCTTATCGCTTTGTTTACCATGTAGGCAATCATTGAAATTTTTGTTTGTGTGTTGTCGAGAGAGGCTCCCTTTCTTTCCTGATGAGAAGATTGCATAATGCACCCTTTATTCCTTTGAATGAAACATGCTGTCTTCGAAACATATGTCAAGAGTCAAGGAATTTTGTAACATCTTCGTTCGACTCCATTCTTCATTTATTCATATAAAACACACAAATTTCTGCACATGAACTCGGAGTTTCTACCCTTGACAGGTCGCTTCAACCGTGTTTTGATGTGAATTTGCTACCCAGGTTTCGGTTTAACGAATTTTCCATGCTGACGATAAACATAGGATATTCATTCACTACTTATATATATATATATATGACTATATTGTTATTAAACTACAACAATGCCTAGAAAAACTAAAGCCAGTGCTTAATTCTTTTCTCACACACATACACACACAGAGAGGCAAATTATGCAGATAAACAAATTGGATCTATTAAATATAACAATTTGGGTATGAAATACAATGTATATATATATAAAAAATTAGAAAAGAAACACCTTTTATCAATTCAAAATGAACAATTAAATTACACTGTATATATATATATATATAGATACACATATATATAAACATATATATATATATACACATATATATTACATTTTGTATATACATACATATATATATATATATACATATATATGTATACTATACATATCTATATATAACATATACAATATATATATACTTATACATATTAATAGTATTAGATATATATATATATATACATATATAGATATACACATTATATCTATATATATATATTTATATATATATTATATATATACACACAATCTCTTATATACACATATATATATAGACACACACACATAATATACACACACACACATACTATATATATACACACACACACACCATATATATATATTGTATATACAAACACACACACATATATATATATATATATATATATAATATATATATATATATTATATATATATATATATATATAGTTATTATATACTATAATATATATATATATATGTATACATGCAAAATGAGAGAAAGCAAAGCGTGGAAGCTTTCAGACAATGAATATTTAAGTATAAATATATATATCTCAATAGATCCATCTTACACAGAGTACAAATGACAGAAAATTAAAGCCCCTAGAAACAGCTGCTGAACTTACAACACCTTTCTTTCTCCACTTTCATTTTCCCTGCTCTTCGTACTCTGTGTAAGATGGATCTATTAATATATATATATATTTATACTTAAATATTAATTGTCTGAAAGTCTCCACTTTTTGCTTTCTGCCGCTTTGCATGTATACATTCTCTTTCATTCTCTTTTACTTGTTTCAGTCATTTGACTGTGGCCATGCTGGAGCACCGTCTTTAGTCGAGCAAATCGACCCCGGGACTTATTCTTTGTAAGCCTAGTACTTATTCTATCGGTCTCTTTTGCCGAACCGCTAAGTGACGGGGACGTAAACACACCAGCATCGGTTGTCAAGCAATGCTAGGGAGACAAACACATACACACACATACATATATATATATATATATATATATACATATATACGACGGGCTTCTTTTAGTTTCCGTCTACTAAATCCACTCACAACGCTTTGGTCAGCCTGAGGCTATAGTAGAAGAGACTTGCCCAAGTTACCACACAGTGGAACTGAACCCGGAACCATGTGGTTGGTAAGCAAGCTACTTACCACACAGCCACTCCTACACCTATTGTAGAACTATAACCAATTTATTGCAGATAAATTTTAACAGCAAAATCTTACGTGGCCACCACCCCCAAGGGGCTTGTGGACTCCACTTGAGAACCAACTGGCTTAGAGTATCGCCATGGAAATACACATTTAGTAAGAGAAAGGAGGGGAAGAGAAATGAGAAATGATCAGTAGGAACGGCAAAGAGACAGATAATGGTAATGCCATGCCCAGATGACTCCTGAAGACACAAAGTGAATAGCCCCTACAACAATGTAGGGAAGCATATTGTGACAAGCAGTGTGTAACCTCATCTGATAGTCTGTTTTATACATTGGTATATATATATACATAAACGTGGAGGCGCAATGGCCCAGTGGTTCGGCAAAAGAGACCGATAGAATAAGTACTGGGCTTACAAAGAATAAGTCCCAGGGTCGATTTGCTCGACTAAAGGCGGTGCTCCAGCATGGCCGCAGTCAAATGACTGAAACAAGTAAAAGAGTAAAAGAGAATATACACACACACACATACATATTCATATTTGTGTTCCCAGCAAATTCACTCTTATCAGGCTTATTTACCATGCATTGCTCCACTCACCCAATGAACACTGCCAAAAATTCTTTGTATAAAGCTTGAGAAACTAGACTCAAGTCACAGCCTCTTGAAGGTTAGTAAGCTGAAACTTGCTGCCAACATCTTCCCTTTCTGGTGATCTAATGTACTAGCTTTCTTTATCCACATTGATTGGTGAATACACAATGGTATTGTATAATACATAGCATGCATATTAGGGCAGGCATGTAGATACAATATATCATGCACTGATATATTATTACATGAAGAAGGGTGTGAAACAGCTGTAACCCAAAGCATGACAAATGATTGAATAAACATATTCATCTCTCATACCTCCTGACTTTTATGGTTTATGTATATATGTGTAAATCTGTGTTTCAGTCATTTGACTATAGCCCTGCTGGAGCACCACCTTTAGTTGAACAAATTGACCCCAGGACTTATTCTTTGTAAGCCTAGTACTTATCCTATTGGTCTCTTTTGCTGAACCACTAAGCTATGGGGACATAGCCACACCAACATCAGTTGTCAAGTGACAGTGGGGTGGGGGGATTAACACAGACACACGCATGTGCACACACACATATGTACATACATACACACACACACACACACACATATATGACGGGCTTCTTTCAGTGTCCGTCTACCAAATCCATTCACAAGTCTTTGGTTGGCCTAAGACTCTAGTAGAAGACACTTACCCAAGGTGCCGGGCAGTGGAACTGAACCTGGTACCATGCGGTTAGTAAGTAAGCTTCTTACCACACAGCCACTCCTGCACTTATGTATATATGTATATATATGTGCATGTATCTCTATATATACATATGTGTGTGTGTGTGTGTGTACATGTATGTGTGTATATATATATATAGGGAGATTTTATGAAAAAAACAAAAGACGAAGACAGGTGGTGTACAAAACAAACAGATGTATTAGTATATAACGCTCAGGAATAGAAAAAGTCTTTTACGTTTCGAGCCTACACTCTTCAGCAGAAAGGGACACAGAAAAAAACAAAGAGAGAAACAAGGAGATAAAAAAGATATGTGTAGTGGCTATCGATCTATCATGGCGACTGACTCGGATAGAAGGGTCACACATGAGAGGGAAAGTAGGGGAGATAACAAAGTAAAGATGACCCCCCAACACGAAGGTGTGTGTGTGTGTATAAGAGAGTATGTGTATATATAAAGTTAATCCAAACAAGAAAGCACAAAAAAACACAACAACGCGAGGATGTTGAACAAATATAGTATTATTGGATACTCAGGAAAGAAGGAGGGTTTAACGTTTCGAGCGGAGCTCTTCGTCGGAAACATAGGAGAACGAAAGATCCAGAGAAGGGAAGACAGAGGAAAAAACTTGCCAACGGTACACACACGGTCACATTATATATACATATATGTGTGTGTGTATATATATATATATATATATATATATATATATTTATAACACCATTCCCTAACTATATAGGCATATGCCTAAACTCAGGATTTTTAGCAAGACACACCACAATGTATGGATGTACCTGATGTGACCTGGACTGCAGAATGGATGCAACGTAACATGTTGAACAGAGTCCCACCTGTAAGGGACAGTAGCTGGATGAGTCGAAATAATCATTTGTCAAAATAAAGATCAATAACAAATCTATCTTCTTGTTATTTAATCAATTGTCAAATGCAGGAAAAATAAAGATAAACACAAGTTTACATTATATGAGGGGGTACTGAAAATTCCCTGGTTTTAAGGATAACGCGAAAGGCCTGATTGTGGGACCAAACTTCCGAGTTCTCTTACCGGGCTTAGAAAAACTGAAGGACCACTGCATGAATCTGAGAGGGGAATATACTCTCTTTACTCTTTTTTACTCTTTTTACTCTTTTTACTTGTTTCAGTCATTTGACTGTGGTCATGCTGGAGCACTGACTTTAATCGAGCAACTCGATCCCGGGACTTATTCTTTTGTAAGCCCAGTACTTATTCTATTGGTCTCTTTTGCTGAACTGCTAAGTAATGGGGACATAAACACACCAGCATCAGTTGTCAAACAATGCTAGGGGACAAACAAAGACACACAAGCATACACACACACATATACATATATATACATATATACGACGGGCTTCTTTCAGTTTCCGTCTACCAAATCCACTCACAAGGCTTTGGTCGGCCCGAGGCTATAGTAGAAGACACTTTCCCAAGGTGCCACACAGTGGGACTGAACCCGGAACCATGTGGTTGGTAGACAAGCTACTTACCACACAGCCACTCCTGCGCCTATGTTGAATAAAATCATAATTAACTGATTCTCCTGTATTTTCTTTTGCCCGAAACCAGGAACTTTTCAACACCCCTGTGTGTGTGTGTGTGTGTGTGTGTGAGGGTTTGCTGTAAAATTGTGGGCTTTAAGGGGTTTCACAAAATGCCTGGTTGGAGGCCTAACCTCCTGAGTTCTTTTATAGGGCTTACAAAAACTGGACTGCTGCAATAAGTGTGTGAATCTGAGAGGAGAATATCTTTATATATAAAAGTGAGGTTGTGTGCTGTCTGTCTCCTACGATTTAGATTCCTAACTACTCCCACATTCTGCGGTGCAGTTTAACCAAAGTCATGATTTATATCGAGCCCTTCTGGGTATTAGCACGCGTCTACGGTGAGTCTACGATTTAAAAAAAAATTTACCATCAATTTTTCCCATTTTTAATGCATATTTGGCATATAAGGGAAGTAACTCTCTAAAAATTTATTATTAAATCTCAGAACGTAAAAGCTCACAGTAACACCCCCCTTTGTGGTTAACCATATTGAGATGGCTATTATACTTTACATCTCTAAAAATGCTTATATAGTTATTTCCCTTACAAACCCGAGCAACGCCGGGCGATACTGCTAGTGTTGAATAAAATCATAATTAACTGATTCTCCTGTATTTTATTTTATCCAAAGCCTGGAACATTTTGGTTGTTTGGAGTCTTATAACAGATGATCCCAGTGCATTTAGATAATGGTTCTCGACCTTTTTAGCTATGGACCACTTTGATTTCTGTTTTGTTCAGGTGGATCCTCATAGGTATCCAGTGTTTAAAAAATCTTATATTTTTATAATTAAATATTATTATTCTGTTGTTTCTGGGGAGGGTAATTTTCTTTTTGTGCCTTATTATGAAACACAATCACTGGTAAAATTTCCACTTTTTTCTTATTTTTTTTCAATAGTCAAAACTTTTTTCTTATTTTTTTTAATAGTCAAAATTTTTTCTTATTTTTTTCAATAGTCAAAACTTTTTTCTTATTTTTTTTTCAATAGTCAAAATTTTTTCTTATTTTTTTTCAATAGTCAAAACTTTTTTCTTATTTTTTTTCAATAGTCAAAACTATTGAAAAGGTTGCAAGATGCAACGAAAATTTTAGGACAATAAAAATAAGAAAAAAGTGAAAATTTTACTGGTGAGTGTGTTACATAATAAGGCACAAAAAGAAAATGACTCTCCCCAGAGACAGCAGAATATGCTTCAACACACGAACTCATATAAAGAATCTTGCAAACCAAATCCAAAAACAAAATAAATATTATTAGGTATTTTATGAAAAAAAATTTTAATATTTTGTGTATTGTAGAATTATAACCAATTTAATAATAATAAACTATAAAAACAAAATTGTATATGGACCCCCAAGGGCCATATGGATTCTGGTTGAAAACCTTTCACTCATTGGATTACATATATATATTTCTTTATTGCCCACAAGGGGCTAAACACAGAGAGGACAAACAAGGACAGACAAACGGATTAAGTCGATTTCATCGACCCCAGTGCGTAACTGGTACTTAATTTATCGACCCTGAAAGGATGAAAGGCAAAGTCGACCTTGGCGGAATTTGAACTCAGAACGTAACAGCAGACGAAATACGGCTACTCATTTTGCCCGGCATGCTAACGTTTCTGCCAGCTCGCCTGGATTACATATATATGAGACAGTAGGGTGTGATTTGAGGGAGATTTGACTGCTATTTCTAACATGTTTAGCTACCATATAGAGCTGTGGATCTCAACCATTTTTTTGTCTATGGACCCTTTCAATTCCTATTTTACACAGGTGGGCTTTCATAGCCATTTGATATTTAAAAATCCTATTGTATATTTATAATTAAATATTATTAGGAACGGTACAAAAAATCTTTATATATAAAAGAGAAGTTGTGTGTCTGTCTCCTACGATTTAGATTCCTAACTACTCCCACATTTTGTGGTGTAGTTTAACCAAAACCGGGTATCTTATAGTCGTGATTCATATCGAGCCCTTCCGGGTATTAGCGCACGTCTACGATGAGTCTACGATTTAAAAAAAAATTTACCATCATTTTTTTCCATTTTAATGCATTTTTTCGCTATTATATAAGGGAAGTAACTCTCTAAAAATGTCTACGATGAGTCAACGATTTAAAAAAAAATTTACCATAATTTTTTTTCCATTTTTAATGCATTTTTTTGCTATTTTTTGGCTATAATTCTCTAAAAATGCTTATATAGTTATTTCCCTTACAAACCCGAGCAACGCCGGGCAATACTGCTAGTAATTGATAAAACATTTTGTGTTTTGGAGAAGGAAAACTGATTTATTGCCCATAGATTTTAACAACGAAATCTTATTCATTTAACTGCTCAAACACAACAGATTATCCGAGAACACTTTGTTACATTAAGTTACAGATAACAATGTCCAAAGACAGGTGGATGGCTGAGCATTTGGTAATTAATTTTGGACAGAGGCAGAAAGAAAAGCAATTGAATGAGATAGAAGTGTACAAAGGTACAAGACAAGTGAGGAGAGCGAAAGGGTGTTAGTCGTGTGATCGTGGCCATGCTGGAGCACCGCCTTTAGTCGAGCAAATCGACCTCAGGACTTATTCTTTGTAAGCCTACTACTAATTCTATCGGTCTCTTTTGCTGAACCGCTAAGTTATGGGGATGTAAACACACCAGCATTGGTTGTCAAGTGATGTTGAGGGGACAAACATATACACACACACATATATATATATACATACATACAGAAACATACATACATTACATGTATATATATATGTATATATATATATATATATATATATATATATATAGATATATATATATATATATATATACATATATACAACGGGCTTCTTTCAGTTTCCGTTTACCAAATCCACTCACAAGGCTTTGGTCGGCCCGAGGCTATAATAGAAGACACTTGCCCAAGGTGCCACACAGTGGGACTGAACCCATCACCATGTGGTTGGTAAGCAAGCTACTTACCACACAACCACTAGGAAAACAGAAAAAAGAAAGGAAGATGTAAAGAGGAAACTAGGAAGAGGAAAAAGGCAAAAAAGGAAAGAGACACGTGTAAAAGCACCTGTACAGGTGATACATAAAAGATAATTGTATCAGTGACACAGAGAAGGTACCTGTACTGGGATACATAAATGGCACCCAGCAGATTCTGTAAAGTGGTTGGCATAATGAAGGGTGT